>NC_090793.1:727500-890000 GCF_040054535.1 Antennarius striatus | reverse complement strand
GAGCTGTATTTAGCTCCACCCCCTTCTTAACAGAGCACCAACTTCTCTTTCTTCTCTCGCCGCCGCTCAGCGGGACGCCGTTCGCCTTTCAACGCCGCGAGGAGTCGACGAATCAGAAGCGACAGAGCAGAAAGAGAATAGAAGAGGTGGGAGGGGCTGAGGGATGGAGGGATGAACAGATCTCCATGGAGATGAAAAGGTATGACAGCGAAGCGGGAGGATGGAGGAAAAGCAGCCAATCAGGTTAAGAAGCAGATTAATTCCAGGCGTTTCCTTTCTTCCTCTTCCTCCTCCTCTTCATCATCCCTCGCTTCCTGACAAACATCTGTTGAACTCACCTCCATCGACCCCCACCCCCACCCCCAGTCTGTCACATGTCAGCCATTAGCACGCTAGCATCTTTAGCGTCTTTTTTTTTTTTTTTGTAATCTTTTATTTTGGCGGTGCTTTTATTTTGGCGGGGCTATTTTTGGCTGTGATTATCGTTGTCTGTGACAGAGACGTGAATGTTCCCCCCCCTCAGGTGCTGGCGACGTGGAGGCTCTATCTGTTCGCTGTCAAAGTGCCCACCAAGGTAAACACACACACACACACACACACACACACACACACACACACACACACACACACACACACACACACACACACACACACACACCCTTGATTTAGTGGGACTTTAGGAGCGATGTGACAAACTGTGGGAGACTTTGATCCCCGGATGAGAGGAGGAGGAGGATGGGAGTCATGACGACGCAGAGGAGGAAGATGCTCCCGACGATTCTTTCTGTAATTTAGATTAAAAAAAAGACCAGACTCAGTTTAGCATGTTGTTATTTTAGCGCCGCTAGCTCCTTCCAGCCAATCAGAGGATGTGCAGTGAGAAGAAAGAGTTTGTTCCAAACATGTGTAGAAGCTCCTGAAGGAGTTTATTGATGTGGTTTTTAGTTGTTTTTATGTGTTTACCTGTTTGTTGTTTGTCATCTTCTCGTTTGCTCAACTAGAGCTTCATCTGACACGTCTGACACGAGCAGAAGTCACATCTAAAGTCTAAAAAGAACCAGAAGAACCTCAGATGATAAAGTAGAACCTGGAGATAACAGCTGAATCTGTTATGTCAAAATTTTAAAATAACAAAAATCATTTTAATCCGTTCCAGCCTGGAAAAAAACACCTAAATTATAAAAAAACAAAAAAAAATTATCAACCAATCAACACACAGACTTGTAATTGATTATATATAAATTACGTAAACAATGATAAAGAATGAAAATAAACCAAGAGTTGGAAGAACACGTCTTTACTCCATCAACGAGAACGTGATCCGGTCTCACTGATGATGTATCCATCGGCCAACACGCGGTAAAGAACGAGATGCGGTCTCACTGATGTCGTATCCATCCGCCGACACGTGGTAAAGAACGAGATCCTGTCTCACTGATGATATATCCACCCGCCAACACGTGGTAAAGAACGAGATGCGGTCTCACCGATGTATCTATCCGCCGACACGCGGTAAAGAACGAGATCCGGTCTCATTGATGTCGTATCCATCCGCTGACACGCGGTAAAGAACGAGATCCGGTCTCACTGATGATGTATCCACCCGCCAACACGTGGTAAAGAACGAGATGCGGTCTCACCGATGTATCTATCCGCCGACACGCGGTAAAGAACGAGATCCGGTCTCACTGATGATGTATCCATCTGCCGACACGCGGTAAAGAACGAGATCCGGTCTCACTGATGATGTATCCATCCGCCGACACGTGATTTCCTGAAACCCGACTCGTATCTGGAGGTTCTGCTTTATGTCTGGGTTCTGATTGGACGATGCTTCCTCCTGTACTGATAACACACACAGTCGTCTAAACGTGACCGTCTTCCTGCTTTCAGATGGAGGTCACCTTCAACTTCCTGGAAATCCGAGCGATGAACACCTACCCAGAGCACCAGGTGACAGTGGAACCTCAGCTTCAGCTGTTTGGACGCCGTCGAGCGTCACTAATGAAACTTTGCGTCCGTTCGCAGGTCGTCATAGATACGGATAAGACCACGTACTCGCTGCGGCTGCAGACCCAGGACCAGCTGGACCACGTGGTCGGACACATCAACTACGCCCTGTCCCGGGTCTTCAACAACTCCATCTACGCGTGAGCATCCCGGCCAGCCCTTCGGCCGTGTCCTCGGGAGAGGAGACGACTTGGCCGCCGTTAGCGGCGCTCGATGAGTTGGCAGCTTCGCTTTGGGGCAGATTCCCTGTTCGGCAGCCAAACGCGTTCCCGTATCGCCGCTGTAGCGCCGGTCCAAGTCGTTTGTGTTGACACGGGAGACGGCAGCCGCCAGCAATCAGCGGGATTGAATCCGCCGGCTGACAGCGATTAGGATGATACCTGAAGGAATGCAGACGGTAGAGCAGATTATTTAGACGTACGGATGACGGCGAAACGGAGTCGGGCCTCCGGTCAAAAAACCGCCGTGTCCTCGGAATTCCATAAGGAGGGAAGGACGTGAGTGTTGGAACGTAGTGCACTTCCTGATGCTGTCAGCCAATAGAATGCTTGTACGGTATCACGGGACTACCTACCAGGTGTGAAGCCGTGCGTCTTGAAGCGCGGACACATGAGAGATTACTGTTCTCTCTTCCTGTGGTCACAATGATGATGGGAGAACGTTCCAGTCTCTGGTTGGGTGTTCCGTTGGGTGTTTTGTTAAGTGTTCCGTTGGGTGCTACGTTGGTGTTCTCTTGGGTGCAACGCTGGGCGTCCATTGGGTGTTCCATTGGGTGTTCCATTGGGTGTTCCATTGGGTGTTCCGGTGGGTGTTCTCGTCCTCCAGATGGTTCTTCCCATCCTTCCCTCCAGGTGATTCCTTCCAGAGCGGGAGTCGCTTCAGTCTTTGATCGTAACCGATTGGTGCTGAAGCGTATTATGTGGACGGCGTGGAGATAACGGGCTCGCTAGCGTTGGTGCTCGCTCCAGGGGGGCGGATGACGAATGTGGAGATAAAAGTGTTGGATTAAGGTCACGGATGCGGTTTGGTGTTGTGTGATTTGTGGACAAATTGGATTAACGTGGTGGTGAATGCGGTGTAATCCCGTCAGGATCACCATCATTGTGTCAGAGTTCGCTCTCCTTCCTACGAATATTAACGAGTCGCCGGTGCAAATCCCTCCACATTGTCGTTTGGTGGTGACATTTAATAATTCCAGTTGAAAGTTGACTGATTTGTCTTCCTGACGCGGGATGAAGGAGTTGGACTCATCCTCACTCCAGAGCGCTGCCTAGATTCACCCCGGGGGGGATGAAGCCGTAATAATTACCCCTTATGCTTGCCCTCGGCTGTAATTGGCTTCCTAATCGGGGCATCGACTCAAGGACTTTGCCTCTCCGGACGCCGTCAAGGCGTCGTTATGCGTCCTCATTTAACAGCTGCTGGTCCCACGAATCAGCAAATGTAGCGTGCTAATGTGCTAACGTGCTACGCTAAGAGTGCTGCCTGGATGCTTCATAGATACGTGAACTTCCTGTCTCCTTCTTCCAGACCACCTATCTGCCGCGGAGAAGACCCGACGGACGGAAGTCTCAAGTTTTCCCCGAGCTCCGAGTCATCATCGTTGGAGCCCCAGAAAACGTGCGGTGAGCTCCGCCCACTTCCTGTAGCGCCGTCTGGCGTCTGAGGCTGGCGGTTAAGTGGGTCAGAGACCGACGTCGGTGTGTTGGTTCCGCTTCTGCTGGTAATCCCATTAATCTGCAAGAAGAGCAACGCTTTCATCTCGCCTCCGTGTTCACAGCCTGGAGGATCTGTTTCTATGCCGATGACATCTCGCTGTGATTCTCATCCTCCGTTACGTTCTCCATCCCCGTCATCTCGCCACTCATTTTTCCCTCTGCTCTGTCTTTCAGGGGGTTTCTCGGAGACCTACGCCGCCCTGTGCGACTACAATGGCATCGGCTGCAAGGAGGAAGTCCAGTGGGTGAGGACCCGGTGCCGGATGTTCGCGTACGTAACACCCGGCGTAACATTCGCGTACGTAACCGTCTTCTCTCTTCCCTCTGTTCCAGGATGTAGACACCATCTACCACTCTCAGGACAACCGGGAGTTCAACCTGCTGGATTTCAGCCACCTGGACAGCAGGTGATCTAGTTAACTGCCGCTACCCAGGATGCATTGCAACTGGAAAGACGCAATTAATTTGTGTCGGCATCATTATAACCGCAGTTATTTTACCTTTGTGCGACACTCCGACGCAAATGGAGAATGAAACGATGGGTGATTCGTCGTTACGAAGTCGTTTGCGGTTGGTTTTTGTTGCGTCTGTCTTGATTTCCCCTCCGTTGGGTCGGACTTCCTGCCCAAATCCGCTTCCAATCAGGTCCAGATTGTATCCTGATCAATTTTTTGACATCAAAGTCATTTTTTTGGTCGACATCTAGGCATCCGACGCTCGTCTCGTTCCATCCAGACGCGTCGGCGAGAAGCGGAAAACACTGATCTGATCCCGTCGCCCAGAAACGGTCTGGGCGATCGGAAACGGGTCTCCCAATGAAGAATGTTCAATCCTGCCCCTCAAAACATCAAAGCCCAGGGGAGATCAGTGCGTCGCACCTTTGACCCCCCCACGAAGAATCTACCTATTGCTCCTGGGCTGATGAAACACTTCATCAACGCTTCCAGAAAACCGACTTTTGGCGCATAAAACCAATTAAAACTCCCAGCAGAACAATTGGATCGCCGTGGATCGCTGCTCCACGGCCGCGTTCCATTTCGTACGACTGCGAGGAGTATCCCCCGTCGTGGTCTGGTTGCACCTGTGGCGTAGCGCGCGCCGTGAGGATGTCTCCATGGCGAGTAAAAAAAGCGAAGAGTTGTGAAGAAAAATGAGACGGATGCTCGTCCGGTTTGCATCCGGATGCGTCCGCGCACCTTTTTAAGGACACGGCGCAGCGTCGGGGTGTAGAGCTCACCAGATCGGGGTCGGCTGGAGTCTAAGGAATCCATCTTGGAGTTCTTTCCTCTCTTTTCCGGGAAATCAAACGGCGTTCATGGAGGAGCATCCCATGAATATATTAATGCGTCTGCCAGCCGGAGACAAACGCCCCCCTCCCTGTAGTTTATCAAAGTCTTTTCCCCAACACGCCCCCCCCCCCCATCTGATGCGGAATCTCAAACGGGAGCGACGAAGGCTCTCCTCTTCATCCTCTCCTTGTCCTTCCACATTTCAGTCGAGGCCGTCTTCTGTTACCGGGGACGACGGCGCCGACGCTCGTTTCTGCTGACTCGTGTCCAATCAGACGTCGCCCCCCCCCCCACTTTGAAAGTAGATACCTTCCTCCTCCTCCTCTCATCTGCTTTATCTCTCCTTTCATTTTCCTGCACTTTTGTTCCGTCGTTCTCTCTCGTAGCTAACGCTAGCGCACTAGCGGCGGTGGGGGGGGGCTTTTATTTTGAAGGTTTTGCTTCCTGTTTCTCGTTGAATGTCGGACGCTGAGCGCCGTGACCTTCCCTCCCTTCACCCCACGGGGGCGTTTCATCATCTGATGATGGTATAGCCGTCAAGCGCTCCGACCTCAGACCGGCTCCTGGGGCGGTGCTGACCTTTGACCTCTGCCGTTGTTGCTCCTCAGGACGCCCAGCGTCCTCCGGCTTGAATCGAACTTCTTCTCCTTTGTGTTCTGGAGCCGCCGCTTTTTTTTAAAAGAAACGACCATTCAAGGCCGAGGAGGCGGGGCCTCGTGTTAGCTTCGTTAGCTTAGCATCCGACGCCGGAACCGCGCCCGACACGTGTCGACACCTCAGAGGTCGATTACGTGTCCTGCTGTCAAAACGTGACTTGCCAGCGGCCGTGATGAATCCTGACGTGTGCATCACACACACACACACACACACACACACACACACACACACACACACACACACACACACACACACACACACACACACACACACACTGGCATTGAGAAAGACCCACAGCCTGCAGACGTTTTCTCCTCTGAGAAGTTCGTTTCTGTTCTGCAGTTCCTGGCAGCTAGATTGCACTCGCCCCCCCCCACATCAAACCCCTCCCCCACCCCCCCAGCTCTTTATTGCTCTCTCCGTCTTGTTATTTGGGCTCGTTCCCTCTCTCCTCGCCTCTTTGCTGGATGATGTATAGCCGCTGGAGCTAGTTGGACCTGTGAGGATTCAGACACCCCCTCCTGCCCCCCCGTCTTTCTGTCTCGGTCGCGACCCCAAACAGGATGCATCGTGGGCCGCGGTGCGTTGGTGTGGCGTTGGATGTCTCTCCTCTGATTGGTGTAATAATCTGCTGAGCCATCGATTTGTTCTCCTTCTCTGCGCGGCGTCGGGGGGGATGATGTGGGCGGAGTCTTGATGCGTCTGAGTAGGCGGGGCCCTGACTAACCGTGGCGTTGGCGTGTCGTTGCAGGGACCTGGCGGTGATCGTGGCGTCCATCGCCTACAACACCTGGTTCACCAAGCTGCACTGCAAAGACATGAGAATCGTAACTATGATCTAATCTAATATGTAATCTAATCCAGTAGGGATTACAGCTCCTCTGTCTGTTCAGGGAGCTAACTGGTTAGCATTAGTTAGCTGGTTAGCATTAGCCTGGATGCTGCTGTTTATCTCTATTAAATATTACATGATTGATTATCTGATGCAAACAAAAGTCACAAACACGACAGAAGTTTGAGTCTTGGACAAACTAACAGGATTTTGAACTAACTCGGTGTTAAACTAACTAGTTCTTTTATTAACTAACAAGGTCTTAATCTAACTAGGTTTTAAACTAATTGGGTTTAAAACTAACTCTGCTTTAATCTAACTTGGCTTTAATCTAACTAGATTTTCAACTAACCAGATTTTAATCTAACTCAGTTTTGAAATAACTAGTTTTTGAATTAACAAGGTTTTAATCTAACTATGTTTAAACTCTAAACTAACTATTTGGAACAAACTAGGTTTTTAAATAACTAGGTTTTGAAACAACTAATTACTTGGTTTTGAACTAGTTTCTGAACTAACTAACCCATTAGGATTTGAACAGATTAGGTTCCAAACTAACTAGTTTTACCATTTTATTTAAATGTCTTATTATCCTGTGTGCTTCCTGTTCACACTGTGTACGTTGACTCCATGTTGGACACCAATCCTGCTTCCTGTGCTTTCAGTTCTCCTTTGGGGACTAATAAAGTTTTTTGAATTGAAATTGAATCTTTTATGCATCACATTTTTCCAAATGTAGCTCCGCCCACGTCACGCCGGTGAACCCGGCGCCGTTTGAAGCTAACACCCCCTCCACCCTTCAGATCCAATTCCTTCCTCCTCATCGATTCCTGTCGTTGTGCTCGTCTCCAGGGGTCGGAGGTCGTGGACCAGGTCCTCCACACGGTCAGCAAGTCCAACAGCCTGGAGGAGCTGACGCTGGAGAACGCCGGGCTCAAGTCGTAGGTCACCCCCCCTCCCGATGCCCCCGCGTGACATCACAGCTCCTCCTCCTTCATCACGCCATCTCTCCTGTCGTCTGCTGGCGTCCTTTCTCCTCACCTCCTCTGCTGTCGTGACCTTTTCTCTCCTCTCACCTCGGCGCCGTCGTCCCGCGTCTCCGACAAACAAACACCTCCCTGTTTTCTGTCTTTTGCTCCCAAACGGCTCAAAACCGTTTGAAATGTTTGACTTTTCATCTTCTGGTGGCATTTTAGCGACGACATCTCTTTAATGGAGAGGAATCATCTGCCCCCCCCCCCAAAACGATTTCCTGTAGCATCGTGATAACTTTAGCATTTTCATGCCTCGCAAACGTGGCGACGTGGGAATAATCCCAAACGCTTCCTGATGTCGTCATCGCCTCGGGATCGCAAACGCTTCAAGAACTAAAAAACCCTCAGGGGGCTTTTTTTCCTGTTTGCTCCCCCGATAGCGACGGTTAGCTCGTCGCTGCTTCTGCTTCTTAGAACCTTGAAACGTTCTGAGAACTCCCACCGACGCCCACGGAAAAACCGTTTCTGAGCCGCGTTTAAAGATTCAACGGGCATTTTGAGACACATGAAGGGAAGAGCAGCAGAAAGAGATTTCATTTCTGCTCCTGGAGCATCTTCGCCAAACCTTCCACAAGCTAGCGGTTAGCGGCACGCGCAGCAGATGCTACGATAAGCGATAACTGTTCCTTTCATAATGTTTATAAATGTTATATAATATATAAAATTGAAATCTTTTAAACGTTTAATGTTCCATTATATTCCAATATTATATTTATATATAAGAACATAAAAAAAACTAACTCCCGAGGAAAACATCTGACGTAGCTTTAGTTTGCTAGCGATGCTATGTCGCCGTAGCTACGACCCTAAAAATCTGTTTCGTTAAAAGGCCTGATATCGCTAAAAACAGTAGCCACGCCATCACACAAAAACAACAGACGTGTGCTAAGCAGCGATGCTAATGCTAATTAGCGACGCTAATGCTAATCCCTCGTGTTCCTTTTTTTTCCAGTGATTTCCCACAAAAGATGGCGTCGGCGCTGTCGGAGAACCCGGCGTCCGTCATCCACTCGCTGAACCTCGCCCACAACACGCTGGACAACCAAGGTACCGCCTCCTCTTCCTCCTCTTCATCCATCCACGCATCAATCGGTGATCGATTGCTCCTGTCTGGTCCTTCCAGGCGTCTCCAACCTGATCCAGCAGGTGTGTCGCCTCAACAAAGGTCTGCGCCTCCTCAATCTGTCCAAGACCTCCCTCTCCTCCAAAGGTAGGAGCGCTAATATGCTAAAAGTTGTGTTTTTATTCAAATTGTGGCGCTGCTGAAGCCCCGCCTCCTCCGCCTCAGTTGTTTACCAGAGGAACACATCTGTGCCGTTCGCCGTGATCCATCAACCGAATGGTAATCGGGTCACGATCCTGAGGAGTTGATCTTTTTTCCCTCTAAAATCGCGCGGAGGAATTAGCGCCGCGTCCCAATTCCCTCGCTTCATCCCAGAAAAAAAAAACGCTTTTCATCCCTCGTGGCGTCCGCGGGTCAAAACCACCGTCTGACGTCGGTTATGTAATAGTTTTATTTCACAGTCTTGGGTCAGAAGTGTCTTTTTAGGCGAGTAAACGACTTAGTGTGTGTTAGCGGAGCGCTAAAGCTAAATCCGGCGGGAGATTTGCCTCGCCGCAAAAAAAAAAAAAAAAGGGGGGGGATGAGCTTTTTAAAAGAAGTCGCTGGAAGAAAAGATGAACACAAAAAATCAGAAAGAGACTCCATGTGAGCTAACGCTAACTAGCGTAGCAGGCTAGCAGAAACTGGGATCTGAATCAAAGGAGGAGGCGATGCAGTTTCTGCTGCATCCATTCAGTGAAGGTGTGATTGTGTGTGTGTGTGTGTGTGTGTGTGTGTGTGTGTGTGTGTGTGTGTGTGTGGCAGCAGATTTCAAAGGCGACGGGTCGACAGCGATGATGCTGACCTTGAATATTTGGCGTCGGCGTGACTTTGCTGAATATTTATAGACGCCTCTCCTTCTGTTTGTGTTTAAAACGCCTCCTGACACACACACACACACACACACACACACACACACACACACACGTGTGTGTGCATATGTCGTGTCTTACATGTGATCAGACGTGCAAATGTGTGGTTTTATCCTCAACCCCTGCTCACACACACACACACACACACACACACACACACACACGTGTCGTCCGGAGCGATGCTAGAAGTCTCCGCCTCCGCCTGCTGATGGATGGGGGCGGGATTAGACACCCTCTTCGCCTCATTTCCCCCCTAATCTCCAAAAATTAGGGATGAAGAGCTTAGCGTCTCGCTAGCATCGGCGTGTCGATCTGCACGCCGTAGCGTGTTATTGGTTCGTCTTATTTGTCAGACCCCGCCCCCTGGCGTGTGATTGGTTCTATATTCAGTCCTCGCCGTTCCGCTGATGTTGCACGGCGTGAATTTTAACGGCGTCTCCGTTCACCTGAGGACCGGCTGTCCTCGTCCTAACAGCTCCTTTATGGAGCAATGGACTCGTTTGACCCCGCCCCCTGCCCCGCCCCTCGCCGAGCCCTGGATCCATTAGCCGCTGATAAATCACCTCCAAACCATTAAATTGATCCGTCGTGATAAAAGCATGAATGCAGGATGATGAAACGGCTCCAGGATGCACTTCCTCGGATAACCCCGCCTCTCTTTACTTCCCGGCCCCGCCCCCTTCACCCCCCCCAGGCGTGCTGTCTCTGTCCCAGGCGTTGTGTTCCAGCGACGACTACTCCAACTCCCTCCTGCACCTGGACCTCAGTAAGAACCCCGGGGTTCTCTCCGGAGACGACGCCACGGTGAGTTCAACCCCCCCACAAGCTCGCACCTGCTGGGGGGCGGAGCCACCGGCGGAGGAACACGTGATGCCACAGCGGGAACGCCGTTAAATATGTCAATGAGAGGAATTAATTTGAGGATGAAAAGAACCGGTTTGAGGTCAGGATGTAAACAAAGATGTAAATAAGAAAACAAGGGGGGGGGGGCGACCCCATTGTTGTGTGACCTCACAGCAGGACCTAATTACCCCTGTTCTGGTCGTGTAACTTCAGCTTCATCCTCGGGGGTACAGCTTGTTTTCCTGCAGGATCTATTTACTTATTTATTACCCGCTTTTATATTTCCTTCATTGCGTACTTGTTTACTTGTGTAAAGTAGTTCCTGGAGATACGAGTCGTGCTGCGACACCACCGCTAGTTGGTGGATAGATACAACATCAGTGAGACTGCATCTCGTTCTTTACCATGTATTGGTAATGAATACGACATTGGTGGATGGATACGACATCAGTGAGACCGGATCTCGTTCTTTACCACGTGTTGGCGGATGGATACAACATCAGTGAGACCGTATCTCGTTCTTTACCGCGTGTTGGCGGATGGATATGACATCAGTGGGACCGGATCTCGTTCTTTACCACGTGTTGGCGGATGGATACAACATCAGTGAGACCGTATCTCGTTCTTTACCGCGTGTTGGCGGATGGATACAACATCAGTGAGACCGTATCTCGTTCTTTACCGCGTGTTGGCGGATGGATATGACATCAGTGAGACCGTATCTCGTTCTTTACCGCGTGTTGGCGGATGGATATGACATCAGTGAGACCGGATCTCGTTCTTTACCACGTGTTGGCGGATGGATACAACATCAGTGAGACCGTATCTCGTTCTTTACCGCGTGTTGGCGGATGGATACAACATCAGTGAGACCGTATCTCGTTCTTTACCATGTGTTGGCGGATGGCTACAACATCATTGAGACCGGATCTCGTTCTTTACCACATGTTGGCGGATGGATACGCCATTAGTGAGACCGCATCTCGTTCTTTACCACGTGTTGGCGGATGGATACATCAGCGAGGCTGGATCTCGTTCTCGTTGGTGGAGTAAAGACATAGCTCGTGTGTTCTGGTGACTTTTGCGTCTCTTTTCATTGTTTATTATTGTTTACATAACTTATATATAATTATAATTAGTCTTTATTGTGTTTATATATCTGCATATTTTTTGCTGACGGTGTATTTTCTACCCCCCCCCCCACAGAACCTCTACCTGTTCCTGGCTCAGCCCAACTGTCTGGTCCACCTGGACCTATCGGGGACGGACTGCACCGTGGACTCGGTTGGTACCGCCCACCCCCCCCCCCCACACACACACACACACAGGAAGCGGCGTTAGCTCGGCGGCGCGGCTCCTTAATGCTCTGAGTGATGCTAAAAGCTAAACGCTAAAAGCTCTGCTGCAGGAATCCGTCGCCGCTCATGAATTATCCAGACATCAGTGAACGCACCAAACAGGAAGTGCTTCTTCTTCACGTCTTCGTCACTTCCTGTTGGCATCTAAATTTAGCCCATTTGACAGAACAGCGTCGCGCTACATTAGCAGACATGCTAACAGCTGAAAGGAGGACGACTCCTCCTGTCTCAGAGCCCATGTTGTAACTAGTCTGCCCCCTGCTGGCTGCAGCCAGTACTGCACCTCCTCCTGAGGTGAGTCGTGGCTGCCCCGCCCCCTATGGGGGGCGGAGCTTTTAATACATCATTTTTTTACTCCTCGATCAATCGCGTTTAACAGGAAATGATGTTCATACATCCGTGGATCTGTCGCTATGACGACAGCGTGACAGGTGAAGGGGCGGGGCTTAAGGACACCTCAATGTAACCTGTGTGTGTGTGTTCCAGCTGTTCGGGGCGTTGCTGCGGGGATGCTGTGCCGACCTGTCCTACCTGAACCTGTCCAGGAACGCCTTCTCCCACAGGTGGGCAATCATCATGGAGGGGGGCGGGGCGGGGCAAGAGGGAGGGGGCGACCCAGGAGCTCCTCACTGAATTGGATGACAGAGAAAAATGAGAATAATTTTAGACAGAATTATTTTCTGATCCTTCGGCGACGAAATTAAGTTACACACACACTCACACACACACACACACACACACACACACACACACACACACACACACACACACAGGTGACAGCAGGATGTTTTGTGTTCCAGACCCGACAGGCTGGATGATAATTATTATAAATGGGCTGAAGAGGAGCTGCTCTCTCTCACTGGGGGGGGTTGAAGTGCAGCTGCTGCCCCCCCCTTCCCACACACACACACACACACACACACACACACCTCATCCTGACATCTTCATCTCCCTTTTTATCTTCTTCTCGCTTCTCGCGTTCTTCAGTTCTCATTTTCTTTCATTGCTTTCCTCTGTGTGTGTGTGTGTGTGTGTGTGTGTGTGTGTCTGTGTGTCTGTGTGTGTGTGTGTCTGTGTGTGTGTGTCTGTGTGTGTGTGTGCGTGTGTGCGTTACGAGCGCACTCAGCGACTCTTAAATCACACTCCCGACGTCTCGTTTTAACGGCGGACATAAAAATCATCGTAAACTTTGAAGCTGAGTGATGTTTTTTTTTTCTTCCCCCACGACCAATCACAGCTGGGCGTGGGTCATGTGACCATACAGGAAGTGATCATGTGACGTCGTCGATGACTGTAAATGAGGACGTTTGCAGATGTTTTTACAAACTGAGGTTATTTTTAATCCTTCATTCAAATGTTTTTTTTCCTTTTTGTTCTTTAATTGATTTAATTTTTACATTTTTAGTTGATTTATTAATAATTCATCAGATCTGAGTGTGGATGACAGGATATGAATAATTTAAAGCCGCACAAACAAAATGAAGTGAAGGAGGCATGAGAGAGCTCGTTTTGTAAGTAATGCGAAAATAATGATTTCTATAAATTCATTTTTTTAATTTTCTATCATTTATGAATTTTATTTGTCTTTTTCTACATTAACAGATTTAAAGTAAATAAAATATAAAATCAAAAATCTTTTTTTTTTCCAGTTTAGTCTGTTTAAATAATGGAACATGAATTCCCTTTGAGCTGAAGCCGGAGGACAAACGTCGGTTTTCCTCTTTTGTTGCTCGTTTGATGAATTTCGCACGAATCCGAAGCGCCTCGTCGCCGCGACGACGGTCGTTTGTCAGGACGAGTGTGAGAAACGGGTTTTAGTGCGGCGCGAGTAAACAACAACAACAACAACAACAGGGGGCGGGGCTGAGAGGCAGATAAACAAACCTCGTTTTCTGGAGGACGGATTCATCTTTTCTCTCACTCCTCTGCTCCCCGTCCACACACACACACACACACACACACACACACACACACACACTCTTCCTCCCCCGCGGGGAATAATGGGGGGGGCAGTAGCAGATCTGACAAGTTCTAAACACAGCTCTCATCCAGCGAACTATAGCCATCCTGTCAGGAGGTGTGTGTGTGTGTGTGTGTGTGTGTGTGTGTGTGTGTGTGTGTGTGTGTGTGTGTGTGTGTGTGTGTGTCTAATGGCTCAGAGTAAGACACACACACTCTGTTACCTTTTAGCTCGGCAGTGATTGATCTCAGCATCAGCCTCTGATCGATCCGACACTGACCTGAATGCATCCGTCTGCATCCGACTGCATCCGTCTGCTCTCGTTAGCATCCGTCTGCGTCCGTCTTGGCCCCCGTGCCCTCCTCTCATGCCCTCTCCTCATGCTCTGCCCTATCAGAGCACTAGAACGCATCGTGAAGGGCGTCGTCCTTCTAGCCCCGCCTCTGATGTTCAGATTCAGTCTCAGGCTCCGCCCCCTGGCCCATCATGACTTTTCTCTGTTTTCCAGGAAATCCAGAGACTCTCTCCCGACCTTCCGTCAGTTCTTCAGCTCGGCGTTCAGCCTGACCCACGTCAGCCTGGCGTCGGTGAAGGTCCCTCCTGATTCGCTCAGGTGAGCCTCATCGCCATCTTATAACCCATGTGTCCACCAGGGGGCGCTCGAACCACCTGAGGTCACCTGACCTGCAAACGAGGATCGATGAGGATATTGATCTGTTTAAATCTTCTAATAAAATCACCTTCAAAGCAGGAACTTCCAGTCGGACGTCATTCAGGTCGAGAGTCATTACAAATCGTTCGTTTCTTCATAAAACATGTCGCTGACTGGCGGCGGCGGCGGCGGCGTCTCCACGCATCAGAGCCGCGAGATTAAAATCGTAAAAACACGACGAGAAATATTGAGGAGGAGCTGAAAAATGGCAGAAATACCTGAATGTGATCCAGGTGATGAGCGCTTCATGTTTCCTGCTGGTAAAAAAACCAAAAAGCTTAAAATTGTGCTCCTTTTTTTTTTTTGCGAGCGGCGCGCGGATCTATTTTTCCAGCCTAATCACGCCTTTATGTAACGCTGTGTGTGTGTGATGTGTGAACGGAAGAACAAAGTCATCGTTTTGTTGTGTAACCCAGTTTAAGAGAGAAAGCTAAAATATGTGCATGAATTATTCCTCCGTTCCCGAGTCGATGCGCCGCAGACGCCACGGCGAGAGAACGACGATCCGCCGGGTCGATGTTTCTCTCGTTTTGTTCCAGGATGAATCTAAAATAACTCTTGAATCAAACTGGGGGGGGGGCCTCACACGTGGCGCGTTTCCCGCTAGAATCCTCTTTTATTAAAGCTCCTTTTGTTAGCGCCTCGCAGCTAACAGGAAAACCAGTCGATAGCAGAGCAACCGATTGGTTGGGTCGCATCAGGTGACCTCCTGATGGCGCCGTCGACCCTTCGCTGAACCCGTTTCCTGCTTCCTACAGGGCGCTGTTCCTCGGCCTCTCCAACAACCCCCACATCGCCGACCTGCACCTGGACATCAGCGGCTGCGAGGTGAGTCCTGTTCGTCCAATCAGAACGCTCCTCCTCTTGCCCCGCCTCCTCCTCATGCCCCGCCTCCTCCTCCTCCTCCTGCAGCTGAGGGCGGCCGGCGCCGGTGTCATCCAGGAACTGTTCCCCCGAGTTTCCTGCGTGGGAACGTTGGACATCTCCGATAACGGTGAGATTTTCAAAATAAGATGCATTTCCTGTCCACCAGGGGGCGCTCAGTAAAATCACCTGTCGACACTACAGAACTTAAAAATCTAATATTTCTGAAAAGACAGCTTATTTTGGGGCCCCTAGGGCCTCACGGCTGGGCCCCTGTGGTGCGTTCAGGGCACATGGGAAAATAGAAAACTAGATCCAGACTGAAATTGATTTGAATCCACGACGAGTTTTTATTCCTTATGTGGTTTAATTTGACGATTTTTAGAGATGTTTGTGATTTTAAAGCTGATTGATCACTGATCGGCCCAGCCACATTGATTCTTAATGAGAATACTTTAATCAGTTTGTTTTATTTTGAAGTGATTCATGTGTTTCGGGCACTTCCTGTCGTCTCTGCTCGCGTTTCTTTCAAGGTTGTTGGGCTCTCCGGAGGAAACGCATCAGCAGCCGTGATTTAAAGTCGTTTCATCCGGCGCCGTTCTGCCAGCACCGCTTCAAGGTCCTCGTAAATGCTGCCAGATGCATTATGGGAACAGTTTCATTAGCGTTTGTCGGCCGTCGTCGCCTGTTGATGCCCGTTAAAATGCTGGTTGGGGCCGATCCCTGTACCCAGACGCTGAGGGTCGGTTCGGGAAAGGTCATCAATGTAACCATGGAAACGGGAGGGAGATTGCAAACATGGGCCCCGCCCACATATTGTAAAAACTTTACTGTCCGTTGCCGGGCAACATGGAGGCTGGATGACATCACAGCGACGACTTCAGACGGAGGAGACCGCTGCTTGGTCGCCACCCCAAACAGGAAGTGAATGCAGTCACGTGATTGGTTGTCTGGCCGATAAGCCAATTATCATCGTGTTAGCATCGAGCGCTAACGTTAGCATCTCCCAACGGAGCGTCGTTTCTCCTCCTCCGAGAATGAAATCGCTTCGCCTTAGAAAAAGGTGTATTTTTGTTGCCGTGGTAACCGTTGCCTCTCAGCATCCTGGGGCTTTTTCAAAATGTGATTGAGTGCACCTGGGGGGCGGGGTAATTGGGAATAGTTGGGCGTCTCGGTGAGATCTGGGTCCAAAACGAGGCGCTATGCGTTCAGGACCGTCGGTTATCGATCGACGCTGGACGTGATCGATCGAACGCTTCCTTTGGGGGTGGGCGGGGCTAAATCTTCTAGCGCTCCGTGATGCGTTCGCTGTCTGCAGGTCTGGACGCCGACATGCTGGCCGTCATCCCGGCGTTCTCCAGGCACCCCTCCCTCAAACACCTGCTGCTGGGGAAGAACTTCAACATCAAGGGCAGGTAGGAGGGGGCGTGGCCCCAGGGGGCGTGGTCGACGGGGACGTGGCTGACGGGTGTTTCCTGCGTCTCAGGGCTCTGGACGAGGTCCTGCAGAAGCTGGTCCATCTGGTGCAGGAGGAGGAGTGTGTGAGTGTTGTAGCATGGCTAACAGCTAGCTCTGTTAGCATCGTTAGCTCAGATGTCAGGTCCTCGTCCTGCAGCTTTGATGTCGTTCACACCTTTGCCCCCCCCAGGCGCTGCAGTCCCTGTCGGTGGCCGACTCGCGGCTCCGCCAGCGGGGGTCGGTGCTGGTCAACGCCCTGGGCTCCAACGCCTGCCTGAGGAGGGTGGACCTGAGCGGGAACGCCATGGAGGACGCCGGCGCCAAGATGCTCAGCAAAGCCCTGCAGATCAACACCACGCTCAGGTGTGTGTGTGTGTGTGTGTGTGTGTGTATCTGTGTGTGTGTGTGTGTGTGTGTGTGTGTCTGTGTGTTTAATGCGGTTTGGTGGGAGTGAAGTTGCTGAGTGGGTTCGAGGTGAGATTTCAAAGTGAGATGAAAGGGAGAGGTGGGGGGGTGAGGGATGGGGGGGTGAGGGATGGGGGGTGGAATGCATTTATTCAGGGGGAGAAACGGAGATTTTGGGATTCGCTCATAAATTTTCTGGGACAGAAGAAGAGGATGAAAGGAAACGGGGTGGGGGGGGTGGGGCTGAAAATGTTATTAAAGCATGTTGGGGGGAGGAGGAGGAGGCGGGGCCGGAGCATCTTCACCGCCGTATAGGAGGAGCTCATTAGTGTCACGGAAACCACTAAATAATGGAGGTGTGTGTGTGTGTGTGTGTGTGTGTGTGTGTGTGTGTGTGTGTGTGTGTGTGTGTGTCTGATCTCGATGTCTCTGATCCGACAGGAGTGTGACGTGGGATCGTAACGGCACCACGGCGACAGGGTTCCAGGATGTGGCGAGAGCACTGGAGCAGTAAGATACACACACACACACACACACACACACACACACACACACACATCAGAGGACTGATGAAATGCTGCGTAACAGTAAACAGTGTACAGACAGTTATCAGCCTTTAAAGTGGTGTGTGTGTGTGTGTGTGTGTGTGTGTGAGTGTGTGTGTGTGTGTGTGTGTGTGTGTGTGTTGGATGGGGGTTACATAATGTTTTTTGTGCTTCCTGTTTGTTCTGGTTAACGTCTTCGCCTTCACTTTATTTCCTCCATTGGTGATAACGGGGGTGGGGGGGTTCCAGCTGGTTCCAACAGGTGGGTCCAGGTGTTTCCAGCTGGTTCCAGGTGTTTCCAGCTGGTTCCAGGTGTTTCCAGGGGCTTCCAGGTGGAACCAGCTGCAGTTCCCTCAGTGACCTCTAGGGGGATCCTGGGAAACGAGCGCCGGAATCCAAACAACTCGTCTGTTTCCTGTCTGCTTGTGATGTCACTTCCTTTTTCCTCGTCTCTCTGCAGTAACTTCACCCTGCAGTTCATGCCCCTCCCCCTCAGTGATGTCACTCAGGCGCACCGCGGCGCCCCCGAGAAGACGGACCACGCCCTGATGAAGGTGTGGTTAATGAGTCCCGTCTTCATCACCATTGTCGCCCCCCAGCTGTGATCTGATGATGTCAATCAACTGTGTGTGTGTGTGTGTGTGTGTGTGTGTGTGTGTGTGTGTGTGTGTGTGTGTGTGTGTGTGTGTGTGTCAGATCCAGCGCGCTCTGCTCAGGAACAACCAATCACAGCGCTTCTCTCAGAAACAGGCGCTCCGGCTGCATCAGGGTCTCGTCACCAGCACCGCCGAGCAGGTGTGTGTTCCTCCACACACACACACACACACACACACACACACATGTGTTTGTTTACCTTCACGTGTGTGTGTGTGTGTGTGTGTGTGCAGGTGATGGAGCGTCTGTGTGTGCGCGTGCAGCAGCAGGTGTGTGTGCTGAAAGGCTTCGAGGAGGAAGAGGAGGTCCAGACGGCGAGACAGATCCTCAAGGAGGCGCGGGACTCCAGAGCGGTGAGTGTGTGTGTGCACGCACGTGTGTGTGTTCACGCACGTGTGTGTGTGTGTTCACGCACGTGTGTGTGTGTGTTCACGCGTGTGTGCGTGTTCACGCACGTGTGTGTTCACGCACGTGTGTGTGTGTGTTCACGCGTGTGTGTGTGTTCACGCACGTGTGTGTTCACGCACGTGTGTGTGTGTGTGTGACGTTAGATGACCCCGCCCTCTAGTTCCTCACAACAGGAAGGGGCGGAGCTGCAAAATGTCAAACAAATTGGGAGGAAACCAAAAACAGACGGTTCTCAATAGATTTAACCGGATCAATAATCAGTTCTATAGATTTATTGATCCGATTTATAGATTAATTGATTGGGTTTATAGATTTATCGATTTGGTTTAAACTGGATCAATAAATCTATAAACCAGATCAATAAATCTATATTGATCTGGTTTATAGATTTATTGATTGGGTTTATAGATTTATTGATCTGGTTTAAACTGGATCAATAAATCTATAAACTGGATCAATAAATCTATAAACCAGATCAATAAATCTACATAGATTTATTGATCTGGTTAACAGATTTATTGATCTGGTTTATAGATTTATTGATCGGGTTTATAGATTTATTGATCCATAGATGGGATCACAGCTGATTCTGTGAACACTGTGTTTCTTTATGTCAGGATCAGCGATGCTAAATCATTTTTCATTGGCTCGTCTTTTTTTTTTTTTTTTGGCTCGAGGGCTAATCGGATGTTAGCGCTTTAGCTCGCCCGCCTCCAGAGAGACAGAACAGCTTCTCATCCCACTCAGAGTGGGACGCGAACCTACAACCTGAGGATGACTGATGGTCACAGAACGGTTGCGGCTGATTGGACGGCGTCTGGTCCAATAACATGAGAGGAACTCCTTTTAAGGGCAGATGCATCTCGTTCTTTCCCGCCGTGGAGCGTGTTGCTGCTGGCCGATGCTTCAGTGTTCTAACTAACGCGTGGTGTCGTCTGCGTATCGATCACTCCTGCTCCTCATGCTGGTTCGACCCCCCCACAGCTGTACCCCTCCCTCTGTGAGCTGGCCCACGTCCTGTCGGTGGACGGTCCCGTCAAACAGAGGCTGGACACGCTGGCTGGAGAGCTCGCCAAGGCCGCCGATAAAGAGCTGCAGGTAGGTGTGTGTGTGTGTGTGTGTGTGTGTGTGTGTGTGTGTGTGTGTGTGTGTGTGTGCGTGTGTGTATTCGCTGACTTCAAAGGAATCTCAGCATTAGAATTAGAGGTTTACCAGTTTTTTAACTCCGTTTTGTTCCCGTTGGGATTCGCCGGTGCAGCGGATGATAAAAGTAAACCCCCCCCCAGCTCGATACCCCCCCACCCCCGAAGACGACTTTACTTCTTTATTGACTTTTAACTCACTGGAACATAATTTGCATTTCTGCCTGGATGTGTTGTTACGGTCGAGGTTGGGCTTTAATTTGCCAACTGGAAATGAAATTATTCTGATATCAGATGGAGAATTTTACCGTCCAAGAAGTCCTGAGAGGTTTGGACCAATCAGAACGCGACTGGGCATAAAGTAGAACCTGGAGATACCAGTTATTTGAGATATGAGTCATTCATCAGTGAGACCGCATCTTGTTCTTTCCCACGTGTTGGTGGATGGATGTATCAGTGAGACCGCATCTCGTTCTTTACTACGTGTTGGCGGATGGATACATCAGTGAGACCGGATCTCATTCTTTACCACGTGTTGGCGAATGGATATGACATCAGTGAGACTGGATCTCGTTCTTTACCACGTGTTGGCGGATGGATATGACATCAGTGAGACTGGATCTCGTTCTTTACCACGTGTTGGCGGATCGGTACGACATCAGTGAGACCGCATCTCGTTCTTTACCATGTGTTGGTGGATGGATTCGACATCGGTGAGACCGGATCTCGTTCTTTACCACGTGTTGGCGGATCGGCACGACATCAGTGAGACCGCATCTCGTTCTTTACCACGTGTTGGTGGATGGATTCGACATCAGTGAGACCGGATCTCGTTCTTTACCACGTGTTGGCGGATCGGTACGACATCAGTGAGACCGCATCTCGTTCTTTACCACGTGTTGGCGGATCGGTACGACATCAGTGAGACCGCATCTCGTTCTCGTGACTTTTGCGTTTGTTTATCATTGTTTACTTATACATAATTAATTATTCACAGGTAAATTCTGCGTTTCTATTGGTTGATATAAATGTTTTTTCCTTGATAATCAGTGTTTTAGGGTCTATTTTCTCCGCGCCCCCAGGTGGTGGTGGACTCCATGGTGTCTCTGTGTCGTGAGTTGTGTCCTCTCTCCTGCGCCGCCGCCGAGCGTCTCGTCCCGCCGCTCTCCTCCATCTCTGAGCAGGTCTCCATCCCTCGCTCCGCCATCCGCAGCGCGCTGATGGAGCGGGCGGCGGAGGACATCAACCGGGCGCTGGAGTAAGACGGCGGGTCACTGGCGAGGTGTCGGGGTCTGGCCCCGCCCCTCCCTTGATTGGTTGTTGTCTCCTCAGGGAGGTGAAGCTGTCGGTGGTCTCCTACCTGACCAACTCCATCGTGGACCAGATCCTGCAGGAGCTCTACTCCACCCATAAAACCCTGGTACTGGTAATGACGCCTTCCTGCATGCTCCTCCTCTACAGACCACCACACGGAAAAAAAGATCTGATCTGATCCGATCCGGATCGGAATTGTTAAAAAAACCCCGACCCGGAGCGATCAGACAAGTTCCAGGTCACAGTTTTTATATTAACGGGTTCTTTTAGACGGAATGAGGACAAATGGAAAATCGAGAAGTAGCTGGAAACGCTCCTCTGGCGGTAACCGGGCGGCGTTCCATTCCGCTCAGGCGTCGGCTGCTTCTTCCTGTGTTCCTTTCTGTTTTTGCTGCAGCGCCTCTTTGCCCCCCAGCTTGCCTGAATCCACTCAGCTCGTTATTTTATCACATTCCTGCTCATTAAACCAGCTGATCGGGTTGAGTCGAAGGGGGCGTGTCTGTGTGTGTGTGTTCACGTGTGTGTGTGTGTGTGTGTGTGTGTGTGTGTGTCAGCTGCGGCAAGTCTCTCAGGCGAAGCGTTGGGACGATGCCGGGTCCTGCAGGCGCTCCATCAGACAGTCCAGAGTCATCGAGTCTCCGGAGTTTCCCGACGAGGACCTGGGCGTCAACCTGGGGATCGTAAGTGTCGTTAGCGACGGCTATGCTAACGGCTAACATCAATAGCCGCTGACATTATGTTTGTCTCCTCTGACCAAAGGACACCATGGCCATCAAGAAGCGGAGCTCCAGGACGCGGAGGATCCGCCCCGTCTCCACCAGACTGAGTGAGTCTGCGGCTAATCGTTAGCTCGTGTAGCATTGACGTGTTTGACTTCCTGTTTGTGGTGAAAGAGGCAACGATGCGTCTCATGTATAAACAAGTTGCGTTCGTCTTATGAAGACATCAGCTGGGGTTGTTTGCTTACTCCATGCTAATGCTAATGCTAACAGTAACTCAGTTACTAGCCAGTGAATTTAAATATGTCGCAATGGCATCTCGCGAAACACAAATTGCATTTGTCTTATCACAGTGAAATTAGCTATAGCGGTTTGCTTACCTCATGCTAATGCTAACGGCAACTGATTTATTAGCCAACGGATTCAATTAAACATGTAACGGAATATCGCACAACACAAATAGCATTTGTCTTATCATGATGAAATGAGCTAGGGTGGTTTGCTCACTCAATGCTAATGCTAACAGCAACTGATTTATTATCCAGTGGATTTAATTTAGCATGTTGTGACAACGTCTAAACAAGTGCTGTTTGTCAGAGCTTGCTGAAATGAATTAAGGTAGTTTGCTGGCTCCATGCTAATGCTAATGCTAACAGTAGCTGACTTATTAGCCAGTGAAGTTAATTAAACATGTCGCAATGGCATCCCGCGCGACACAAATACTCTTCGTCTGATCACGATAAAATGAGCTAAGGTGGTTTGCGCCCTCCATGCTAGTGCTAATGCTAACAGTAACTGACATGTCCCGCCTCTTTGCAGGTCTGGGTGAAGATGCTAGTCCCTCTCCGACCCCCGCTGCCCCACCTCACCCCGCAGTTCTAACCCACTCGGCATCATGGGAGTGTCTGTCCACCCTCCCCACCAACGGCTCGCCTTTGCGTCACGTGACCCAGGTCAGGCCCCGCCCACCTCGGAGGCGCCGGGCAGGGCATCTTCCCCCAGAAGCAGTAAGTTGACGGCGAAAGTGACGACAGTTCTCTTCAACCTCAGTGGGCGGGACTTCCTTTGCCGTTACGAAAACGCCGCATTAGCTTCAGATTAGCGGCTAATGTTTTTTAGTGGGAAACGCCCCGTGTCCGTCCTCTCGCCGCCGGATGTTCGGTCTGCGAGCTCTCAGGACGGTTCTGGACGGCGAAAAAGCGTTGACTTTTCGGACCTCATGTCGACGACTTTGCGTGAACGTCTGTCGTTACTTCCTGTTTTCTCGCCGGCGGCGCTTTCTTTCCAAAAATACTTTAAAGCGTCTGTCTCGGTGACTCAAATGCTAATCGTGCAACAGAAATCTCCCAGGGGGCCGTGGGGCAGCCTTGTTTGGAGACTTTTTTTGAAAACCTTTTTTTGTTCTGGATCGGAGCAAACGCTGTCGGGGGGGGGGGGCGGCGCCCTGCCGAGCGATGGCACCTTTTTAGCGGCGTCGCTGCGTCGCCACTGTGGATTGATAGCTGTCATTTCTGTTTCCTGTTCCTTCAGCACCTGTCGGAGAACGGCGGCGTCAACATAATAGAAGACGGACTGCCCGACTTCTACAGCAAGAGGGTTCTGCCCGACAGGTAGCTCCGCCCACCTCCACTAGGGAGCGCCGATGAGCGCCGGCGCCGCGCTGCGGATCGCTGAAACCTGTTATTTCTCCAGCGTCCGCGGAGGAACTTCATCTCCTAATTATGTGAGACGGAACCAATTAGTGAGATAATTATCTCGTAACGACGGGAAGATTACGCCGGAAAAATTGGATTATTGGAGTAAATGTGGCCGAACGGGGGCCCCGGGGCCCCAGAGGATCGGTTTCCAATGACGGCGTTTTATGGGAAACGTTTTAGAGCCTTTCAGCTCGTTTGTTTCACTTTTATATCCAAAACTTCAGCTGATAGCATTTTTATCTATGTGTTAAAAATAACCAAAAGTAGGCGGGGCCGCACAAATAACCACGCCCCCTAATATTACGACACAAATGGGTGTGTCCCAGGTGTCTGTGACATTTCCTGCCACTAGAGGGCAAGAAATGAGTGCAGATGGATGATGCTAATGCTAGCGTTAGCTTCCAAGGTAAAATTTTGAGTTAGGAATTTTTTTTCCGACACCTGATTGATCCGTATTGATGATTAGATGTGAAGAAAAACGTACTGAAGTAATTAAACGGCGGAAACTGATTGGACGGTTACCATCGAAGGTGTCACGGCGACGATTGTTCGCCAGTCGGCCGTGAAATTGATTAATTGAGGCGGCATAAACTAGTCCCTCTGTCGGACCCATAAAGCATCTGCCCCGCCCGCCGCCGCCGCATCACCACCCGTCTGTTTGTCCTCCAGTCAGCTGTCGTCCCTCCATCACTCCCAGTCGCTCCGGCGGAAGAAGAGACGCAGCGTCTTGTCCATCTTCTCCGGCTTCCGCAGGAACCGCCACTCCACCATCTCCAGCCAGGACTCAGAGTGAGTGAACCGGCGCGACGCGGCGCGAGGAAATAGATCCACAGGACGCATTAACGGCGTCTCGCCGCCTCGTAACTACTTTAATGGAAGAGAATCGATTTATGTTTCCGCCCGCATTGAACCCGTCGTTATGTAACGACTGAGTTTAAGAAGCAGACGGCACCGTTAGCGAGAAGAACAACTGTAAATAAGTCGCAAAAACGACAACCGGCTCAGCTGATGTTGTGTCCATCCGCCAACACGTGGTAAAGAACGAGATCCGGTCTCACTGATGGTGTATCCATCCGCCAACATGCGGTAAAGAACGAGATACGGTCTCACCGATGTTGTATCCATCCGCCAATACGCAGTAAAGAACGAGATATGGTCTCACTGATCTTGTATCCATCCGCCAACACGTGGTAAAGAACGAGATGCGGCCTCGAGATTCTACTTTATGCATAAAAATGAGTTTACCATGTTTTTTTAGCGTCTGTTATTAACTCTTCATTGATAACTTTGTAATAAATGTGTAATAATCATCTTTTTCTTCTCACTCCAGCAGCGCCCTAGAGAACGTCTACTCGATGATTCAGCACCCTAAGGATGCTGGGAGACCAGAGTCCGCCGTCCCTGGGACAAATGGGGCGTTGCCGTCGCCCCGACCCCCGCACGGCGTCTCTGTGCCGGGGGTGAGGGCCGCGAGCCCCTCCTGCCTCATCCAGAGACAGGTACCGCCCCCTAGAGGTGGAACTGCACCGGCTTCCAGGGCTCAGTGTGACCTCTGACCTTTGGAAAACCGTTTGTTTACAGTCCACAGACCTGGTCAGCATGGTCTACAGCTGCATCGGGGCGGAGCTCGACGACTCTGACGGGAGCAGTGGCGGCGACATCAAAGCTTCCAACGACGCCGAAAGACCCGCCTCCGTTCCGCAGTCGCCTGGCAACGGCCAGGTGGCGTCGCCCAATCAGCAGGCGGAGAGACGGGTGGAGGCGGGCCGGCAGGAGCGGGACGGAGCCCCGACGGAGACGGAGGAGGACGGGCAGGGCAGGGGGGGAGGCGGCGCCCCCGGTGGGGTCAAACCGGAGCCCCCGCCTCAGAGCAGCAAACCCAGCCTGGCTGCCATGAGGCAGAGACACCTGCAGGAGAGTTTAGGTACTGCAGGGTCCGGATTAAAGGTTCCATCAGTCTGTGCAGGACACAAACCTGGGGGCGGGGAAGATGAGCCCCCTATTAAAGCCCCCCATTTAAGCCCCTGAATTAAAGCCCCCCATTAAAGTCCCCCGTTAAAGCCCCCACATTAAAGCCCCTGTATTAAAGAACCCTGTAAAGCTCAGAAGAAGCCATTAAAAAGTTAGAGAAGTAATTTAAAGACTTTTAATAGGAGCAGGGGGGGGTCAGAGGGGGCAGTGGAATCTGCCCCAACTAAAGGGGTATTTAAGGGCGGGGGGTCATTGTTGGAGTCAAACCAAATAGGCTAGGAAAGAGGCAGCAGTCCGATTCAAAGGTCCAAACAGGTGGTGTGCAAACCAGATGCTCCGCCCTGTGATGGGGGCGGGGCATGGTGGGACAGGGGGCGGAGCTAACAGGCTTCCAGTTGCATGACGTCCAGGATATTGACGTCCTTTCTGTGCCCCCAGAGGAGGCGGGGCGACTGATTGGCGAGGAGGACCAGGCTGAACGGAGGCGTGAGGAGAGGCCAGAGGTCCCGCCTCCTGTCGCCCGTAGCAACGTATGTGGAGCGCCGGAAAACGAGAAGGAAACCAACTTGAGTTCGCTTCAGACTCCTAACTTAATCCTGCCTTCCTCCCTCAGCCCAGCATCGACCCCCCCAGAGATGAAACGCCCCCCGACAACGTCGCTTCCTCCCCCAAAACCTCACCCGTCTCCGTGGGTGAGGAACCCACAGGTGACCAGAAGAGCTCGCCCGCCGCCCCGCCGGTCGTCCAGGAGGAGGGGAAGGCGGAGGGGGCTGGACCCGGGACGGAGGGGGCAGAACCGGCCAATGAAGGTACACGAACCCAGCTGGAATGTTTGGGGGGGGTACTCAGGGGTAGACGGGCAAGTCAACAGCTGGTTCCTGGTTTACAGGCAGGCCTCAACCTACAAACACAACTGGTTCAAGGAGGCTGTTCATAAGTTGAATTGTTCAACTTATGAACAATTCAACTTATGGACAATAAGTTGAATTGTTCATAAGTTCATAATGTGACTTTTCAACTTTTCATAAGTTGAAGTCACATTTCGTTTCACCTCATGAACAATTCAACTTATGAACAAAGTGAAAGTCTGAACCTATGGGGTGTTGATGTTGCGCTGCTCGGTGGGGGTTGTGGCAGAAAGGGGAACTACAGGTGGCGTTGTTCGGTTGTTCGTATCTACGGACGTTCGTATCTTGAGGACTAGTTGTAGCCCCGCCCCCAACCTGGGGTCATTTCCCATCAGGCAACTAATGGAGTCTATTAACAGAACCTGTTGGCTGTATAACTTTTTTCTTGACGGATGACGCTCGGAGCGAACGTCTGTTCCGTCGTTTTATCGACGGCGGAACAAACATCAGCGTCATTTAAGACTGGCAGAGCAGAAACGTGTCGCCGCGGCGCCGCAGCTGACAGCTGAGTCCAGAGCGATGAATTAGTGGAGAACTTTGGAGCGGAGGAACGTTTCCTCGTCTTTTTGCGGATGCTTTCTTAACGCGGCTCTCCTTATGGAGGTAATTGGCAGCCGCGTGCGACTGATTCATCATCACTTCCCGCGCCGAGCCATTTGGCAACGTGGATCAGACCCCCCCACACCCCCCCAGGCGGTGGGATTCAAGGGCTGCTAATGATGCGGCAAAATCACCGCCAATTACCTCGGTAACGCGGAGCGCCGTATGAGGAATCGATGGCGGTCGCTGTGAGGATCGTAAAAAAGGTCCAACGATGGCGGAGACGCCAGAGGGGGAGAAGCAAGCGCTCCTCTGCGGCCTGTCGGGGGGAGTTTTAGGGAATTTACAGCCTGGACGGCGTCCAGGAGCGATTCTGAGGCGAGAGATCCATCATGAGAACGCCGGATGGGTTTTATTTTTATTCAGGTCGGAAGTTTTTTTATTGTCGGGTCTATAAAAGTGTCGAAGCAACCGTTTAGCATTTAGCCGCTAAAATGAGTCCCAAACCCTCTAAATTATTATAAAAGAACATTTTTATCAACCAATAGACACGCAGACTTTACCTGTGAATAATTAATTATATGTAAATTATGTACACAATGATAGACTGTAGAATGAAAAACGCAAAATTCAAGTTTTAATCCTGTGCAGGTCTATTTCTGACCACCAGGGGGAGACACAGCGAACCAGTTTAGTCATATTTCAGCTTTTGCTTTACTCTTGTTACTATGGAAACGTTGTGATAAAGCGATGCATTGATGTTACACCAGCTCCACCTGCCAGCAGGTGGCGCTCTTCTCCAACCAGTTGCTAATAAACCCTGTAATGGAGCTCCGTCTGACGCGGTTGTCCTCTGGTCCTGCAGGGAACGCCAGCCCCCAGCTCAGCACAGACGTTCTATGACATCACCGGTGGACCAGAGGCATTGTGGGAAGGCCGGGCTGGATGGCGGAGGACTGGACGGAGACGAGCTTCTAGGATCCAACAGCCGTTAAATCGTTTTAGCTTTGTTTAACCGATGCATGCGTTCTGTTTTTAACCGGTTGACCTCTGACCTGCAGCATAACACACACACACACACACACACACACACACTCCTGTCGGATCACCTCCATCCGTCCCTGTCCATCTCTAACCGACAATCGTAGCGGTAAGCGGGTGTAAATCCCAGGTCGTCGTGGTTACGGTGGGCGGTCCTGATTTGTGCTGAGTCGTGTGTTTGTACGTCTCTAGAGTGTTCTTTACATCCGTCGTCGTCGGATGTTTAACGGTTTCATCGGATTCGTCTATTTTCTAAAAATGCTTCTATGAATCAGAATGAATAAAATTGACTTTACATTAACACACGAGTCGCGCTTTTATTCTGAAGGGTTGATCCACGTCGCCATGACGACAGATAAAGCGTTATCCAGTTTCAAATAGGATCCAAGATGTTAATTTATTAGCAGATTGATCAACGCTGAAGACAATTAGGCTCCGCCCATCGATTCCACACAGGTGATTGGCTCCTGGTCATCCCACTTCCTGCCTGTTGTTCCCGCCTCTGGCCACCAGGTGGAAGCAGAGAGTCACCTCCAGCCTGAACCCAGTGGGATCCAACCTCCATCCCATAGACCGGAGTCTTCATCGCTGCAGTCAGGAAGGCAGAACCTCCATGATGATGAAGAGAAGGATTATTATGGGATGGACAGTAAACCAGTTCCAGTTTACAGGCGCTTCCACAGCTTCCAGAACGATGATGACCCGTTTGCCTGAGAGGCGGAGTCACATGATCACATGACCTCCATCAGGAGTTCAGCCCGTATGATCGGATGAACGCTTCATCACAGGGAGCGAGAACAATCCAGTGTGTGTGTGTGTGTGTGTGTGTGTGTGAGTGAGTGTGTGTGTGAACAGCAGAGGGGCGGGGCAGCGCTCCACACACCTACAGGTGAAGCAGATTAACCCCTGACCTGCTGGAGGTCTGAAGATGTGGATGAAGGCTCTGACCTCATCTTCCTCTCTGGCCTCATCTTCCTCTTCATCATCCCCCCCCCGGTCTCAGCTGCTGCGTCGAGTTGAAGCACCGGGGTGTGAACGACTGGATGATCCGGATCAGTTAATCTGAACAGATTGATGAAAACCAGATTAAATCCTGACTCTGTTTGTTTGTCCAGTAAATACTTTTGTCATATTTCATCCTCATATCTTCTCCTGGTTTTGTTTCTGGTTCCCAGTTCTGGTTCTAGTTTCTGGTTCAGGTTCTGGATCTGGTTCTGGTTCTGCACCCTGACCCTGAACAGGAAGTGTAAACAGACCATAAACTTTACACCTCCATCCCTCCTTGAGAAGAACGCCGGTGACGCAGCAGAGCTCTCCATCGGGTTCCTGCGTCTCCGTAGCGACGGGAGAACGAGAGAATAAAAATGTAAAGGTCTGGTTTCGGGTCGGTCGTGTTTTCTGGACCCCCCCATTGTGAGGAAGCTCCAGAAGATGTTCCTCCTCCTCAGGATGGTGGAACCAAAAAGTTCTCGAGACCTTCAAGTAGAACCCAAACAGAAACTCGTAAACACATCCGTGTGTGTGTGTGTGTGTGTGTGTGTGTGTGTGTGTGTGTGTGTGTGTGTGTGTGTGTGTGTTATCGAGGGGAGGGGATGAGGGGAGGACCCCAGGTGTGTGACCTTCATCGCTGCTCCTCCTCCTCCTCATTCAGCATCATCAGATGATGGAACCGGAGCTGCTCTCTCTCTCCACAGTAAGTGATGCTCGATCGCCCTGTTTGTATCTCTGGAGTAAGAAAGATGATGATGATGATGATGATGATGATGGTGATGATGATGATGGTGATGATGGTGATGATGGTGATGATGATGATGATGATGATGATGGTGATGATGATAATGATGATAAAAATGGTGATGGTGATGATGATGATGATGATGATGATGATGATGGTGATGATGATGATGATGATGATGATGATAAAGATGGTGATGGTGATGATGATGCTCTTTTCTGATATATTTAGTGTGGGAAGGAAAATCTTTTTTAAAATAAATTTTAATCTTCAATAAAAAAAACAGCTTGAATCCGATCTTAATTGGATCCACAGAAGGAATGATATTAATAATATTGATCATATTGATCATATTGATCGTATTGATCATCTGCTGGAGACTTCATTGATATCTGAGAGTCGACACTGTTAATAGAGATATAAACATCGATCAGAACGTCAGAATGACGTGGAGGTTCTAAAGAAGCCTTTTTATTTGCAGTGTTAGGATCACACACTGGTGGTGACGGCGGCTGATGAACCTGTAAAACCTGGGAGGAGACAAAGAAACACCTGATCAATATCTTCAGTTTGAAGTTCCTGCTGAAGTCGTTGCTCTTATAGGTGATTTGTTATGATTTAAACTGTAAAGCGTAGCCATGGTGATCAACCCCTCGACCCCAGCGCCTGACCTCCATGTGGGAGGAGCAGCACAGTTGCCCCGCCCCTCAAACACACTTGTTATCTCACGTTTGTATCATAAATCACCTCTCGAGGTGGATTGATTTTCACACCGCAGGACGCTGTAAATCCATCCAAAGGTCAAAGGTCACAGACCCAATACGATGAGCGTTTCATCTGTGCGAAGTGATGATGTCATCTGAACGTTAGCCTGAGTGGCGCCACCGGAGCGACAGATGGATGGAGGGACGACCACTCGTTCACTTCTCCGTCCATCTGTCAACCGCTCACGCGTTACCACGGACACGGCGGAGCGGCATTGTGGGAGGAGTGACGCTCCACCAACGCACGCTGGCGTTTCAGAAAAGTCACATGACTTTAGCTAGAGATCCAGAAAGTAATCGATTACAAATTTAAGTAGAAACACTCATCGTGTACGACTTCACTCGTCTTTGTTTCCATCTTCATCGTCTTTGTCGCCGTGGGAACCAGTCAATTGATGAGCTAGTTCAACGACGACGTCTCGCCTCTAAAAGGAGGGCGGGGCTTGACCACTTGCCAGTCAAGAGAAGGGTCGGAGCTTAAGCCTTTTTTCAGTCACAATGAGGGGCGGGGCCTGACTTTCGTCAGTCAGGAGGAGGGGCTGTGGTTTCCAGGTGACGGGGCCCCGGAACATGAATAATTCATGATTGTTGCTGGGATCTGTCCTTTTTTTCTCCAACTCACCTCAAAGCATTGTGGGTAATTCTCACCTCTTTCCCTTATTTGTTTGCCCTCCTACCCCGAATCACCTCACTATCCCATTTATTTTGAAACATTGCACGTTAGCGTGTTAGCACATTAGCATGCTCTGCTCAGCTCCGCCTCCTTCTCCATCACCTCAGGCACATTTCCCATCATGCCCGCTATCGTGAACCTGCTGTTCAACATGGTGTCCACCAACACCACCATCGCCTTCACGGCGGTGCTGCCGCTGGTCAGCGTGGTGTCGCTGCTGGTGGGGGTCGGAGGTCACGTGCTGCTGTGGGCGGTGCTGATGAGGAGTCCCCGCCGCCGCGCCGCGCCCAGCTCCGTGCTGCTGCTCAACCTCAGCCTGGCCGACCTGGGGGCGTTGCTCACGCTGCCCTGCGTCCTGCTTGGCGCCGGCTTCCAGGACTGGCAGCTAGGGGGCGGGACCTGCGTCCTGCTGGGGTTCATGACCTCGGTGACGGTGGGCGGGGAGATCTTCAGCCTGGCGGCGTTCTCCGTGCTGAGGTACCGCATCGTGGCGCCGAGGATGAGGACGCCTGCGAACCTGAACCAAATGTGAGTAGCTGGAGATAACGCCGCTAAACGATTGGTGGGCGGTCTTTAGCAACCAAGCTAGCGTGTTAGCAGCTAGCAGGTTAGCATCTGCTTCTTCTCAGATGTTTTAAATATGAAAAAGCAAAGGAGAAGTCATGTTCGGGTTTTACAACCGAGTCCGCTTCATTTAGCGTTTAGCGTTAGCATTAGCATTAGCATTAGAGCCGAGAGACCTGATCACATCATCCCCCGACCTGATCACATCGCCACCGCTGTGACAACACAACTCGCATTAGCAATAGCGATAGCATTAGCATTAGTAGCTGGAGACCTGCTGGGATGCTAATGCTACAATTCTCTGTGTGACTGTTTAACACAGTTTCATCTCCAAAATGATCTTGTCATCGCCACCGCTGTGACATCACAACTCACATTAGCATTAGCTATAGTGATAGCATTAGCATTAGCAGCTGGAGACCTGTTGGGATGCTAATGCTGCAATTTGCCATGTGACTATCTGACACAGTTTCATCCTCCGACACGATCTCATCATCGCCACCGCTGTGACATCACAACTCGCTGTTAGCATTAGCATTAGCATTGGTGGCTAAAGACCAATTGGAATGTGCTGTTAGCGCCGTTAGCCACTGACAATAACGGCGTGAAATCAAGCACCTGACGCCTCTCCTTCCTCTGCAGGTTGTGCATCGTGGGCGCCATCTGGCTGGTGTCGGTTGCCATGGCGCTACCAAAGGTCACATACATCGACTTCGACGGCGGCTGCACGTGGTCGGTGGGCCGGCGTGAGTGGCTCTCCTTCCTGGTTCCGGCGTTCCTGGTTTACTACGTGGCGCCGCTGCTCTGCATCGCCGTCAACTGCGGCCTCATCGTGTCGCACCTCCGCCGATGTCGACGCATAGTCGCCGCCGCCGACCGGCGCAACAGGAAGGCCACGGCGCTCCTGATTGGCTCCACGCTGGTGTTCGCCGTCAGCTGGTTGCCGTACTACACGCTCGAGTTCGTCAACGTCATGTCGCCGCACGTCAGCTCGGCTGCGTCTCCCACTGGCCGGTCGGGGCGAGAACATCCTCCAACTTGGTCGCCGATGGCGACGGATGTTGGGGTGGGTGTGTCCCTGGTGTGGGAGGTGGCATCCCTGTCGGCCATCTTGTTGGTGTGTTTCGCGCCCTGCTGGAACCCGCCCCTCTACTTCCTGTTGTCGCGTCCGGCGGTGCGTCAGCTCCGAGCGCTCCTGCCGTCTGTCTTCCACAAGCATCTTGGGAAAAAACACGTCCGCCGCTGGCGCATTGCTCCGGCTCCTCCCCCTCCCCCTCCTCCGTCTGAGTCACGTGACCCGCCCCTGAGTGGTTGAACCCGCCCCTCAAATATTTACGCCGTTGCTTTGATTGCAAACATTTCATACTAAAAGGCTCCGCCCACGCCATCACGCCCTCACGCCGGCGGCGCCGCGTCGGAAAAACTTGGATTATGATTATTATAAAGGGTTAAAATCCACGCTGCTGCGAGTACATGACATCATCGCTGACCTCGCCGCGTGGTGTCGGCGAACATAAATGTAATCCATGTTGCCTCTTGACCTTGTGACATCTCCCAGAATGCACCGCTGCACCTCCTAATGACAGAGCAGGGTGTTGCCGGCGGCGATAGCATCTCAGCGTTAATCTCTGTCGCGGCGTCCTGATCAGACTTAATTAGGTCTGAGGATTAGCGGCGGCCTAAAGTTTGAGCCGCGCCCGGAGAGACGCTACTTCCTGTTTCCTGGAGGTTTTTCAGCCAATCAGGAAGAGGATTGCAGCGTCTCGCTATGGAAGGTCTTTAAATGAAACAATTGATTATCTGACAGCAGGAACGTTCAGGGGCGTCGACCAATCGATGGTTAAACTGGGATCTAATCCCACGAGGATGATGATGATGATGATGAAGATCTTCTGTTACTCGTTTCTCTTTAATCCAGTTTTTAATAAAGTTTATTTGAAGCAGCAGTTTTTGAATTTTGTTTCATGAAAAAAAAATTCTATTCAGATTTTTTTTTTAAAATTACATAAATTAGCATGAAGCTAATTATAAAACCTGATTATTGGTAATGGTGGGGCTTTAAATTCTTATTTATTTCCCTTTGGACATGCTAAATGCTAGCTGGCTAATGAACGCTAATGGTCTCATAATGACTTTTTATGGCTTCCATCTGCACAGAAATATAATAATATAATGATATAATAATATATATGTTAATTTAAACGGGCACCATAGCGCCATCAGCTGGTCGTCTCTGACATCACAGGTCATTGATTGATGATGTTCTTTAAAGCAGAAGGTTATATCTGAATAAATCAACTGATTGGTTTAATTTATTGATCCATTGGCTCTTAAACATGTTAAATATTCACACGGGAACGCCTGTTGGAGCGCTCCCGTTCATGGACTCGTCCCACGTTACAGAATGAGGGTCACAGCAGGAGGTCAGAGGGCAAGGAGACGTGTAGAAATCAAACCGAAGCGGGAAAAGATTGAAATGGAAGCAGCCTCTCGGCGTCCAATCAGGAAGCAGCGATGAAGATGAGATTATTTCTGATGGATGTGAGCAGACTTAACTTTTATATCAGACATCAGGAGGATTTTTTCCCGCGGAAACGGAAGCGTGACGGTTCTTGATGTGTTTGAACGCGTCTCATCAGGAAGAGAATAATTATCTGTAATCACAGAGAGCAGCTGGAAGCAGCCGGGGTTCACTCGTCTGGGGGCCACAGATGACAAAATCCGCTCCTTTACTCGTTTTATTTAAATATATGTTTTTTAAAAATCACTTATTCTAGATGATTTTGTCTCCAACTGGAGTCTAATAACATGAAAGCACAACACTGGGGTCATCTGGAGCCGCTCTGCCACTAAAAGCTGAACGTCTGGATATTAGTTTTCCCAGCCAGGGGCCCTGCGGCAGTTTGGGCCCCAGAAAGATGAAACGGGAGCCCGTGGTTTTTGCATAATAGATGCCTTCATTTGATCACGACGAGGAGCTCATCCATCATTGAGGACAGGCGGATGACGTCGCCGTGGCGATGTCAGCGTCCTGGGATCAGCTGGGATTAATGTAGCGGCGCCGCCCGAAGCTTTGGAGGCCAGAATCCTTGTCGTTCAATTCCGGATCGATTCCAGATTTTAACCAGAGCTTCCTGACGGACGGCACCATCCCTGAGAGAAAATTCATTTTAATTGGTTAAGAACTTTCCCAGATATGAGACAAAACAATCGATGCATCCCGATGCAGATTTTGTGTTTCTGTCGCCCCCTGGCGGCGGCCTGACGTCACAGCAGGAGGAGCCCGGACCTTTGTTTGACGCGTGGAGAGAGAGGGGCACCAGAGGAAGAGGAGGACGGCTTTTCTTCCTCCTCTACACACACACACACACACACACACACACACACACACACACACACACACACACACACACACACACACACACACACACACACACACACACACGTTCCTCCAGAGGGAGACACAGGTGTAGCCTCTTCCCTCTTCTTCCTCATTCCCGTCGTCCACGCCGCGCCTCTCCATCCGCCGAGGTGAGGATTTTACGCGCACCGGAGTGGGAATTTACGCGTCCCGGTAAACGGAATGTGGCGCGTGTCGCCCGCCGCCGCGGGGTCCGTGATACCGGTACCGCACCCGCGCGGGGGAGGCGTTTGAAACCGCAACGCTCGAGTTCCGTGACGAGGAGACCCGCAGATCACCATGACTGACCAGGTAAGGAGACACGCGCCAGGTGTGTGTGTGTGTGTGTGTGTGTGTGTGTGTGTGTGTGTGTGTGTGTGTGTGTGTGTGTGTGTGTGTGTGTGTGTGTGTGTGTGTGTGTTTCTCTGTGTGGGAATTCCGTCCGGATTTTGGGGGGATTTTTACGCGCGTCTGATTTTCCGTGGGATGATCCAAGGACAGGCGGTGATCAATCGATCTAACGATTGATCGGATTATCGATCGGATTGGATCGGTGGACACTGTTTGGACCAATCAGAAGTGGGCTGATCTCATCCCCACCGGCCGGGGCATTAATGTTGCATCGCGTCCCGGTGTTTGTCCTACTTTAACGGATTAACCCCTGACACGCCGGCCCCAGCCCACGGGCAGAGCTTCCGGTCGCCGCGTGAGGAGCTCCCCTGACAATAAAGGCCGATGTTTAATTGATTAGTTCGTTCAATTAAGTTAATGAAGCCGCTCCAGTGAGTCCGCATGAATGATGGATGGCCGAGGGGGGGCGGGGGTGACAGCCACACCTCAGGACGACCACAGGATGTGGAACAGCAGACCCACAGTCCTGCTGTGTGCTGCTGGACATCAGATCAATCAAGTCGATCAGATATAATTGATTTACTTGTGCTTAATTCAGGTGAATTTATAAAACCGATAACCAATCAATAAATAATAGAATAAGGATCAGAGAGAAATGAGGGAAATGTTTTCTGAATGTTTTGTGTGTTTTTGTTGACAAACAAACAAACAAACAAACAACTTAAAGTCAACTGAAGGCTGAATGCTTCTGGTGAGGGAAAGACACGCCCACCTCTGCCCCTGATTGGCTGGTGGGTGGGCGTTGCCCCGGCTGGTTGGCTGGGTTTAGCCTTGAGGGGTGATGGTCGTTTACGCGCTTTTATCGTGGTTGTTATCACTGCAATTTGACTTAGCCTACATTAGCACTGGTAGCTTCTGCTCGTTAGCATTGGTAGCTTCCGCTACTAGCTGTGATGCGTTTACCAGCATTATTCCTGAAACATCGTCTCTAATCCCTTCAGATTAAAAGCACACTTCCTGTCAGAGAGACAGATGACAAACTGCACTCAAATTGGTAATAATAGAGGTAATCAATACCTTCCCTTTGAACTGCAACGACCTGTCATTCACTGACACGATGCTAACATTAGCATTGGTCATTTGCAACCATGCGTCACACCTCTGGATCAGTTTGACCTTTGGTGTCTGACCCCTGAGGATAAGACACCAAAGGTCAAACCAAAGGTCACCTAGTGGCCAAAATTGTGACTAAACTAGAAGAGATTAGACTACAATAGATTAGACTAGACCAGGTTAAACTAGACTAGACTAGACTAGAACAGTTGAGACTAGACCAGGCTAAACTAGACTAGACCAGACCAGACTAGACCAGACCAGACTAGAAAAGACTAGACCAGACTAGACTAGACAAGACCAGACTATACTAAAATAAAGTAGACCAGGCTAGACTAGACCAGATTAGACTAAACTAGACCAGACTAGACCAGAGCAGACTAGACCATCTAGACCTGACCAGTCTAGACTAGTCTAGACCGGTTTAGACCTTCACAAATTTCCCAACTGTGGGACAATAAAGGGTTATCTTATCTTAGTCTAGACTAAACCAGACCAGAACAGACTAGACCAGAGTAGACTAGACCAGACTAGAATAGACTAGACCATACTAGACGAGTCCGGATCGCCTGGACCGCCTTTGACTTCCTGGTTGACCTAGATGGAGCCTGAACCCCAGCTGGTCGGTACTGAGGTCCTTGAACACATCTGGCGCTACGAATCCAACATTCCTGAGGGGAATCCGAACTTTGTGATGTTCCGATACGTTTGAGAAGCGACGATTCATCTGCTTGTAATTTATGCGCTTCTTTTCCTTTGTATTCCCTTGAGTTCAGGCTCTTGTGGCATCGCCAATTAATTACGCACTGAGGCGGTCCTTAGTTTATCCGCCGCCGGACTGGCCTGCAGATACCCCGGGGTCCGCCTGGAGTGAGATTAATTACCCCGTTAATATTGATGAGGGTCATCTATGGCCGACCCGCCGTTCCCCTTTAAGAACAGATCCAGATGAAGACTACATGTTTTCGTCTGAGTGAATTCAAGTCACGACGGACTCCCTGGACAGGAAGTGGTCACCTGACCACCCCCATCCCTCGCCGTCTCCTGGTTTGACAGTCTCCTGGTTTTCCCCGTCTCCGTTTCCCTTTTTCCACGCTCTGTTTCTTTCTTCACACTTCCACTGAAGTGTCGCACCTCCACGGTTATCACCTCCCTCCCCCCTACTGGCGTTTTCAATTGCTGAGGCCCCTCCCCCCCGTTCTCCACTGATAACAGGTACCAGAATAGACGCCTCTACAGGTAGACGTCCGTCCAGATCTCGTGGTCTTTAAAGTGGTGTCAGATGTTTGATGCCCGGACTTCCCCCTCATGTGGTTTTCGTATGTCCTCCTCCACCCCAGTACAGCATGTTTCTGACCACGGCGGCCCCCCTGCGCCGCGGCAGCACCCCCTTACCCCTCAAACACCAGCTGCGCCGGGAGGAGGCCGTATCTGAAGACTGCGATTGGATCCCGGGTTTGGAGGAGCCCCCCACGTTGCCTATTACTGACACAGCAGTGCCTCGCGATGAGTCCTCCGGTCACGTGGTGGCGGCGGTGGCGCCGGTTCACCACGCCCACAGCGGCGCGTTGAAGCTAGTGCTGCTGGGACAGAACGGCGTGGGCAAGTCGTCGCTAGCCTTATCTCTGGCCGGCCAGTCGGACGGATCTCTCTCCATCGACTCTGAGACGCAAGCATGTGGTAAGAACCAGGAGGGGATTAGCATCCTCACTTTTATGTAGCGTCAGTTAGCTTAGCTTAGCTTGTTTTAGCAGGAAAAGTAGAGAGGAAGCCCAAGGTGACAAAATGTAAAATTACAAACATGTTATGTCTACTTTGTACAATTACTACAAAAAAAATGTAAAAAATTCCTACATGCAACTGTTTCTAGCAATTTCCTATCCTGATGCTAAGCTAACCTAGCTGGTTAGCTGCTGTATATTGATGTTTAATGAACTCATATGTGTTTGGTATCCATCTTCTCGTCTAACTCTCAGCATCGTATCGCAGCGACTTATTTTCTGCTCGGACACATCGTCATACAGATATACCTCAAGTTACGTCGTTCTCGATTATATGTCGACTTTCAAAAACATTAAAAATGAGGTTTACGTCATTTTACTCCACTTTACGTCTGTCTGCCACAAATACTGGAATCATAACATCACTAGTAGACCATTAAAAGCACATAATAATTTTGCATGTGCTAAACGAACGTTAGCGGCATGCTAAACAAACATTAGCGGCGTTCTAAATGAACACAGTCCCAATCAACACCTACTTAATGAGGGTTTATTGATCCTGGTAAACAGATGCTCGTTTTCGCTGTGAACGATCGCGCCTCACGGATCAATACGTGTCTCTAGTTCGTTATTATCGGGAAAGACGCGACAGATTAACGCGGCGCTGGCGCCTCAAGATTCGCCCGTCGCTCATCAGACGGGCTCCGGGCCCCCGTCAGAATAGAGAAACGCCCCTGTCCTCCAGACGTTCGCCTTCATTCCTAACTAGAACCTGATTTATGAAAGAATCCATCGATCGATAGACCCGATCGATCGCCTGATGTGGTTTTCTGCTGCAGGTGAAGGCTACGAGTGTTCGGTTACCGTCGACGACGAGGACAGCAAGGTCGTCATTTACGACAACTGGAAGCAGGTGAGGTCACTCCTTCCCCTCTTCCTCTTCCTCTTCCTCTTCCTCTTCCTCTTCCTCTTCCTCTTCCTTTAATTTCTTTTTTTCTATTTGTGTTCTTTCAGGCGGTCAGATTTTATTCTTTCATTAATGATTTTGTTGTTTGTTTTGGGGGGGTGTCTTGGGGGGCATTAGCGGGGTATCTGACGGCTGTTGAGGGGTGGGGGGCAGTTAAGTTTAAAGCTTTAAAGTCAGGCATTAATGTGACGGAGCAGGACGGCGTGTTTCTGACCCTCAGGATAAATTATTCACGCCCATTTCTGGATCAGCCCCTCCCCCAACGCCCATTTATGGATCAGTCCCGCCCCCAACCCGCCCTAAACTTCTCGTCCTCCTCTTCCTCTCAGGACGATGAAGAGCATTCCCAGCATTCCCCTTCATCCTTCAGGTGCATGTTCAGAAACATGTAGTCCGAAGGACACACGTGTACACGTGTAAGGGCGTGGCACACACACACACACACACACACACACACACACACACACACACACACACACACACATTTAAATAAATCATCCGTGGGCTTGAAATAGAAACAGCGGAACGTTCGGCCGTGACCTCGGCCACCCCCCCGTCCTTCGCCATTACCCATAAATCCCTCAAACTGCGAACCGGTTGGGGACGGGCCAACGGGGGTCACCAGAGGTCAGAGGGCCCCGCCCACCCGCTGCTGTGTGTCTCGATTAATTCGAAACCTTGAGTTTCTTTTTTTTTCATGCGATGGTAATTAAAATATTATCACGGGGGGGACGTGTAGGTCATGTGACCTTCTGGCTCCTCCCTTGAAGGGGGAATTTTTATATTGTTTATTGCATTGTTAGCCCTGTGCTAACCTGGATGTTCTCTGGCATCGTGTGTTTGTTGGATGTTAGCAGGATGATAAAACCTGGAGGAGATTAGCATCTTCACCTTTATGTTCACCATGTAGCTTCAGCTAGCAGACAGTTCGCTTAGCTTAGCGTAGCTTAGCAGGCAAAGTAGATAGGAAGCCTAATGTGACAATATGTAATGAAGTAACGAACAAGTTATGTCTAGTTTATCCAATTAGTACACAAAAGTTGTAAAAAAATCCCTACATGCAACTGCTTCTCGCAATTTCCTGTCCTGATGCTAAGCTAACTTAGCTGGTTAGCCACTGTTGATTGATGTTTAATTGATTCATTAGTGTTTGGTATCGATCTTCTCAGCTAACTCTCAGTAACGTAGCGCAGCAGCTTATTTTCTGCCTGGGTGCATCGTTTTAAGGGCGGGGCCCTCAACCGTCCGACAACCAATCGATTAGTCGTTGTCGTTAGGAGGCGTCGGCTCTCCCTCGCCCATAAAACGTGACCTTCAAACCATTTTCATCGGTTATATTTTAACTTGATGGATCGCCGTCAACCTGGATAGGCGGGGGCGGGTCGGGGGTGGGGTGTGGGGGGCGTTTCATCCGGTTCCATCCAGTTCCATCCAGTCCAACATATAATACCAGTGACCCAAACTGGTGCTTCCACAGAGGTCAGATGTCAAACAGAGCACCTTTCTCCCAGGATGTTGGGGGTGGAGTCTAAACGTGTCACCGTGTTAATGTGTGTGTGTGTGTGTGGTGTGTGTGTTAGCTGATAGCGATAACCTCATCTGCTCTGTGCACTGTTGTGCGTCTGATCTCATCGGTGGTCAGCTGACACGGCGCTCAGGCGGACAGATGGCGGGCGGGGGGGGGGGCGTCTCTGTGCAGCAGACTGTAAAGGAGGAGGGAAGGGAATCCGACCCCCCTGCTAATCTCCCTCATCCCATTATCAGATCTTTACCTAGCGACCAGAGCGAGGAGCTCTTCATCCTCCTTTCCTCTTCCTCTCATTCCCTCCATCCATCACCATCATCATCATCATCACCATCATCATCATCATCATCATCATCATCATCATCATCATCATCATCATCATCATCACCATCTTCATCCTCTATATTCAAAGAGAAATACTTGTTAGCATTTTCTCCCCAATGCTACCGTTTCACCAGCTTTAGCGAGCTAGCCGGCTATGCTAGGCTGCACTGGCAGGAATAACTGGAGCTGGAAATGAGGTCACCAGGAGAGGGAAGCTAGCACTGCGCTAGTAGCAGCATCGCTAAAAATAGCGCCAGGCTTGTTTCCGATCGATACATAATAACAGCAGGTGTGACGATTGATCAATATCAATATCTTATATAGGTCAAGTTATCAGTTTCTGTTGATAGGAAGATGGACGTGTGATGCGGAGCAGCCAATCAGATTGAGCGTGCAAGACGAGGAATTTTTCTGCTATAGCTTCCGGCGCTGGCTTCCTGTCACCTCTGATTGGACGGTTCTTATCTGCATCCACAGCGGAACCAGGAAGTGTTGTGTAAATAATGATTGGACTGTTTGAACGGTTCTGTTCTTTATGTTATATATCTTTATGTTATTATATTATATACATTATAAAATATATTATATAGTATTGTATTATATTATATATTATATATATTTTATTATACCTATTATTTCAGTGGAGCGGAACGGATCACAAACGCCATCAGCATCACAGACAGTAATTCGCGGACATAAATGATGGGACGCAGCGTGGGACGTATGTCAGAGACGCTGCAGGACGTCGCCCGAAGCGACAGCGTCCCACCAGGAGTAACGATTATTTATTAATGATTCCAATATGGAGGCGACGTCGCCGGCGCGTCTCGGAATAACAATCACATGTCATCAGCGTGGAGACGAGCGCCAGCAGGGCGTCTCACGATTTCCAGATAAAATGGGTTTTCAGATGAATTCCCCCAGTCGGATCTGAGCGGTCCGAGGCGTCCGGATACTTTTGGCCACATAGGAGGTGGAGACGACGACTGATGTGATGGAAAACCTGCGTGACGCGTCTAAATGTTTAATCATTAACGACCTGAACGCTCATTCAGCTGCTTTTATTTACACAGGAACTGAATATGGGCTCGTCTTGTGTGTGTGTGTGTGTGTGTGTGTGTGTGTGTGTGTGTGTGTGTGTGTGTGTGTGTGTGTGTGTGTGTGTGTGTGTGTGTGTGTGTGTGTGTGTGTGTGTGTGCATTGACAGATGGCCTGCTCTCTACGGACAGAGAGGAGCTGCCTGATCTGGAGGAAGAAAGCGAGGGAGGGGAGGGAGGGAGTTGGCGTTGATTTCTTTGACTCCGCCTCCTTTTGACGGGGGGGAGGAGTCAGTCGGTCACGTTTCTCCTGAAGCTCTGCAATCGTTCATTCGTCTTTCTCTCCATTTCACGCTCTCTTCTTTCCATCCCTTAAATCTGACAGTGACAGGTTGTGGCCCCGCCCCCCTCGCCTTCCTCGCCATCCTCCCTCCCTGCCCCGCCCCCTTCCTTCATCCTCAGTTCCATCTTTTCCTGTCCTCCCCGGGGAATTTCCTGCTCTGAATCCAAATTTTTCCCATCGGATGTCTGGGAAAACGGGACTTTTCCAGGTGGGCGGGGCTTCCCCGTTCCGGCTGTGGATGAGGGGCGGGGCCACCTGAGTCCATGCTGATGCACAGAGTTCTATTATTACCATATCAGTGATATTGATCCAGCCACTTGTTGAAGGCTGCACTCCATCGATTGGTCACATGATCAAATAAACCTCAACCCCAGCGTCCAATCAGAGTTCACGGATTCCATCCAATTGAATCAAGCCGAAGGTTTCGGGGCTCAAGGCCGTAATAAAAATGTATTTTCAGATATTCCAGATAAGCAGACAGGAAGTGGATAGAGGCTGCCGTCTGATTGGTCTGTGGGCTCTGGTTTCTGTCTTCAGGGCACAGATAGTCGCTATTGATCGTCTGGGTCAGATTAACGTCTCTGGTTTCAGCCTCATCCACGTCACGAGCATCAGGTCCAGAACCGGTCAGAACCGCCTGGATTAAAGGCAGCAACGTGTTCAGAGAGGATCTAAAACAGGGTTAGGGGTTAGGATTAGGGTCAGGATCAGGGGTTAGGGTTAGGATTAGGGTCAGGGTAAGGGGTAGGATTAGGGGTTAGGATTAGGGTTAGGGGTTAGGATTAGGGTGAGGGGTTAGGATTAGGGTTAGGGTCAGGGGTTAGGGTTATAATTAGGGTCAGGATCAGGGGTTAGGATTGGGGTTAGGGTCAGGGTAAGGGGCAGGATTAGGGGTTAGGGTGAGGGTTTAGGGTGAGGGGTCAGGATTAGGGTTAGGAGTTACAATTAGGGTTACAGGTTAGGGTTAGCGGTTAGGATTAGGGGTGGAGTTGGGATTAAGGGTAACGTTTACAGGTAGGGTTAGAGGTAGAGGTAGGGGTTAGGGTAAGGGTTAGGATTAGGGGTAGGGTTAGGGTGGGTCACAGGTAAACTTCGGTTTACGTCATCTGGAGTTTTTGTCAAATTATCCGTTGGTTTTCAAGAAAAATACACTGAAAAATAAAAACACACGACGTCATGTTACTGTACGATAGATCAGAATAAAACATATCATATAATCCCGTAGCAACCCCCGTGACCCACCATGAGGAAGAAGAGCTTCTTCCTAAATTTTAATTACTTAAACTTGGTTTAAACAAGTGTGACGGGCCAGATTAAAAGCCTGAAGGGGCCGTATGTGGCCCCCGGGCCGTTGTTTTCCCGTTCCTGACCCCAATCATAATCAGTGCGTTCCCCAGCTGTGCAGGTCCACAGGCCGCCGCCGCCGCGCTAACACGCCTCTAATCCGCTGCGATGCTGCGTGATACAAATGATGCTTAATCCCCACGACCTCCAGGCCGACGCCCAAATTGGATTGGTTCGACTCCGCGCTTCATAACAGACGGGACCCAATCCGCTAATGACGCTAAGCTAACAGACCTCCGGCTAATTCAGTGGCGGGAGATGTGATGATGGGAGGACGGCGACGGCTAATTAGCTTTAGCCATCAGCTGGGGGGGTGTGACCCATTTTACACCCGAGCGAGACGACAAAAGTAGTCCCGGCAGCGCCGAGCCGCCGTTCCACTCCGGCTAATTGAGCCTGTGTGACAGGAAACCCCCCCGACGGGGCGCCGGCGGACGCCGTTAAAAGGGTCGGGGGTTTCAAAGTGGAGCGTGACATCCAGTCCCCTCGTGGGACGCCATCAGAGCGTCTGGCTAGGGGCGGAGCCGACCTTCAGACAGGAACAGCACTCACCACTACCTACTGTAACCGTGTGTGTGTGTGTGTGTGTGTGTGTGTGTGTGTGTGTGTGTGTGTGTGTGTGTGTGTGTGTGTCTGTGTGTGTGTGTGTGTGTGTGTGTGTGTGTGTGTGTGTGTGTGTGTGTGTGTGTGTGTGTGTGTGTGTGTGTGTGCACCAGGACCTGTCCACGCTGCAGTGTGACGTGTGCATCCTGGTGTTCTCGGTGACCGATAGGCGGAGCTTCCACCGCGCCGCCCAGCTCCGCCTCCTCCTCAGGGAGTCGCAACCGCAGACGCCAATCATCCTGGTGGGGAACAAGAGCGACCTGGTGCGGTCCCGCGAGATCAGCAGCGAGGGTAGGTGAAGGGTTAACGACGGGGGGGTCTGTCTGGTGTGTCAGGATCTCGTTCTTTACCGCGTGGTGGCCGATGGATACGACATCAGTGAGACCGGATCTCGTTCTTTACCGCGTGGTGGCCGATGGATACGACATCAGTGAGACCGGATCTCGTTCTTTACCACGTGTCAGCGGGTGGATACGACATCGGTGGGATCGTATCTCAGTCTTTACCGCGTGTCGGCGGGTGGATACGACATCAGTGGCACAGTATCTCGTTCTTTACCGCGTGTTGGCGGATGGGTACAACATCAGTGAGACCGTATCTCATTCATTACCGCGTGTCGGCGGATGGATACGACATCAGTGAGACCGTATCTCGTTCTTTACCACGTGTCGGTGGATGGATACGACATCAGTGACACCGTATCTCGTTCTTTACCGCGTGTTGGCGGATGGGTACAACATCAGTGAGACCGTATCTCTTTCTTTACCGCGTGTCGGCGGATGGATACGACATCAGTGAGACCGTATCTCGTTCTTTACCACGTGTCGGCGGATGGATACGACATCAGTGACACCGTATCTCGTTCTTTACCGCGTGTTGGCGGATGGGTACAACATCAGTGAGACCGTATCTCGTTCTTTACCGCGTGTTGGCGGATGGATACGACATCAGTGAGACCGGATCTCGTTAAATGATTTTATTTATTTTAAATGTTTAGCTCAGTTCTCAGGTTCTACTTTATTTCTGTGTTTTCTCACATCCTGTGTTGTCACGTTGCCCCTCCCCCTCCCGCCCCCAGGCGCTGCTGTGTCTGTGGCCCCCGGGGGCCCCGTGTTGTCTCTCTGTTCTCTCCCTGCAGGCCGCTCGGCCTCATCGCTCTTCATCTCCTCGCCGCTGATGTCAGCGAGGCTGTTTGCAGGCGGCGCCGCCTTGAGAGTGATGAGCAGAGGGCGTGTGAGGACGGCATGTGTGTGTGTGTGTGTGTTTGTGTGTGTGTGTGTGTGTGTGTGTGTGTGTGTGTGTGTGTGTGTGTGTGTGTGTGTGTGTGTGTGTGTGTGTGTGTGAGCCAGTCGGGTTTATTTTTCACACACAGGATACTTTATTTATACGGTGGCTCATAACTCTGTTCATTGTTCTTTTTGACAATGGCGCCTTCTGCAGGTTGAGCCCCGCCCCTTTACTAAATGTCAGCTGGGGCAGCCTCAAGCCCCGCCCCCTGCGGCCCCCCATTAATAATCAGCGCCTGTCTGGATGAACATAAAAATACCTGTTTGCTCTAAATTCAGCGTTTCACTGAAAGTTTAGCTCCGCCCCCACATTCCTCCTCCTCCCCCTCATGGTCGATGATGTCATCGATGATGTCATTGATGTGGGAGGAGGTTGAAGGAGCTGCTGCTGATTCTGTGGAGGATGTTCATGCTGTTCCGCTCTCTCAGCCAACCCCGGTGTTTAAATCCGGACCGGGACGGGACCCCCCTGGGGCGCCGGCGCCGCGGGGGCAGCGGCCGCCGTCGGTTAGCTGAAAACCTTCCCGTAGAACGCCACACCGGTGACGGAACCGGTCAGACGCGTCCTCATGAAGCTGTCAGGATGCTTCAGGCACATTTTACATTTGCATCCGCCTTATTTCCTGTTTTATTTTGAAAGTTCCCGCCCCTTACTTCCTGTCTTTGTAGGGTTTTCCCTCCCAATTTCACTTCACCTCCATTCCCCTTTTTTTTCCCAGCATTCCCTGCTTTTCCACGTGTTTTTCTATCCATGCATCCTCTTATTTCTGCCGTTTTGCGACGATTTAAATTAATTTCCAGGGCGTCCGTTAGCATCTCGTTTCCTTTCGTTAGCCGCGAGCTAACGGAGGTTTGCGAGGAGGAGGAGAAAAGTGCCGACTCAGCAGATTCGCCAAGAATAGAAAGAACGACCCGGAGCGTCGATGTGGTCAGCAATATGGAAATGCCCCCCCCCCCCCTCCCAACTCCACCCCCCATTTTCATATGGGGGGGGCACTGTCAGGAGAAGCTAACTAGCTCACGGCTAATGTCTATTTGTGGCCATTTGACGCGTTTCTCCTGCTAACTCCCCCTCCTTTGTTAGGGCACGACGATGTCACACCAGGACGCTATTGGTCACTGAATATCGTGGGGGCGTGGCCTAGTTTGATGGATATCCTTCATCTGCTTCGTCGGCATTCCTCCTCCTCTTCCTCCTCTGTTTGTGTGACTCACGTCTTCCCTCCGTCCGTCCTCACGCATCTCTCTCTCCGTCTGCCTCTTCCTGCATCCTTTGTTTCCTCCTCGGTCGGCATGGCGACCCCTCCTCTCCTCCTCCTCCTCCTCCATCCTCTCTCGTCCTCTATTTTCCGGTGAATCACATTCTTACTTCTTTTTTTCTGCGGGAGCAGATGGAGTTTGCTCAGTTCTGTGTCAACTCATCCGTCTCCATGGCAACCGAGCAAACACACAATCCATCGGTAAAAGATTTCCACGCATGAAAGCTCTGATGAACGTTAGCGACAGGACGGAACGTTCCCGGTCTGGGGTCTTTTTCTTTTCTGTAACTCGTGTTTCAAACGGATAAAAACGGCCGACAGGAAGTAGAATCCCACCGGACGCCGTTTGTTTCTGAGCGATTAGCATCCGTCAGCTTCCCTTATCGCCGCTTTGTTTGAGCAGGAAGCAGCCGGCGCTAACAGCTGATAGCGAACCCTCGTTTAGTCACCTGTCCTTATCTGGCAGCCATGGTGAGATAAACAAGCGCTCCCCCGTCTGAGCCGCCGCCAGGAGATTCCAGCTTACACAACTCATCCTGCTAAGCCCCGCCCCCTGAGCTGGATTCATGGCTGCTAATGAGGCGAATTAGGGAAGCCATCTGATTGGTTACCTATAAAATGTAAAGCTAAGTAAAACTAAAACATGTAAAGCTAAGTAATGCTAAAATGTAAGGCTAACTAATGCTATGAAATGTAAAGCTAATTCATGCTATAACTTGTAATGCTACGTAAAGCTATAAAATGTAAAGCTAAATATAAAGCTAACCATGCTATAACACGTGAAGCTAAGTAACGTTATAAATGTAAAGCTAAGTAACGCTAAAATGTAAAGCTAACTATGCTATAGCATGTGAAGCTAAGTAACACTATAAATGTAAAGCTAAGTAACGCTAAAATGTAAAGCTAACTACGCTATAACATGTGAAGCTAAGTAACACTATAAATGTAAAGCTAAGTAACGCTAAAATGTAAAGCTAACTATGCTATAGCATGTGAAGCTAAGTAACACTATAAATGTAAAGCTAAGTAACGCTAAAATGTAAAGCTAACTACGCTATAACATGTAAAGCTAAGTAACTCTAAAATGTAAAGCTAACTATGCTATAACATGTAAAGCTAAGTAATGCTAAATAATGAAAAGCTAAGTAACGCTAGAACCTTTAAAGCTAAGTAAAGCTATAAAATGCTAAGATAATAATGCTATAAGATGTAAAGCTAATTATATGAACCGATTATGAGATGCACACTGTTTGGTTCTAAATAATCTGTTTTTGAGGACGGCTGAAGAGAGGCGGAGCTTCTCCTCCTAACATGCGGAGACGCCGTCGAGTGATGAGACCCAATAAATTCATCATGGATTGTGTTCCAAACGGCGTCTGATCGTCCCATTGGCGCTGCCCATGTTGTGTGGCCCCGCCCCCTAAAGCTTGTCCCCTCCTCCCTCTCCAGAGGCCCAATCCAGCGCCGTGATGTTCGACGGCCTCTACCTGGAGCTCTCCGCCTCCCTGGACCACGGCACCACGGAGCTGCTGGAGGCGGCGGTGCGGACGGCGCGGGGCGACTGCGCCGGCCCCGGGTGGGGCGACGGCGACCCCGGATCGGGGCGCAGGGAGAGCCTGACCAGCAAGGCCAAGCGCTTCCTGGCGGGGCTGGTGCCGCGCTCCTACGGGCGCGACCGCGACCGGGGGCGCTACCGGGAGATGAGCCGCCACCGGGGGAGCAAGATCCTCCGCCAGAAGTCCCGCTCGTGCCACGACCTCAGCGCACTGTGACGCGCACACACACTTCGCACACACACACACACACACACACACACACACACATACACACACACACACACACACACACCAGAACGGGGGGGGGGTATGGTGGATGCTAACTGGTATTAGCGCGCACACATCCAAGTAGCACGTAGAGAGACTGATAGGGATCAAACGTAACCCCGTTCCGCATGCCGAGTAGACGACCCCTCACCCCGTAGGTGCGACCTCCGACCCTGGACTTCCTGTACCTCAGCGGCCGATAGCCAGAGCACAATCTAGCAACGCCGCCGCGCCGGCGAGACCCTTTATACGTAGACGACAACCTCTTATTCTGCACATTTTTTTGTAAACCACAAACATCCACGGCGTTTCCACGGCAACCATCTGTGATATTTCTACACGAATAAAAACAAACAAACATCAAGCCATAGTTCTGCTGATCGCTGAGTCAGCGGTTCGCACGAGGATCCCTTTACTGGAGAGAATGTAAGCTACGAAATGTTAGCACTAGCGTTAGCATTAGCGTTAGCATTAGCGTTAGCGTCTGAATGCTCCCAAAACAGGACAAACGAGTGAAAAACCTCAATATCTGTGGCTGTTTTGTAAAAGGGGGGGGGCAGAGGAGAATGTTCTGGAGGCGTTGTTTGGATATCCCATTGGGCATGGCGCCATCGCCGGTGTGTCCCCCCTCCCACCGCTCCTTCACCGTCTGCTGAACACACTCGTCTTTCCACTGAGAATAAATTCATTTTCCTTTGACGTCCAGACCCAGAGTCGAGTCCGTGTCTTTTTCCACAGACGGGATGAAGCGACCGTCCCGTTACCCCCGGTAACGGGTACCAGGTGACGGGTCAGCGGATGAGTCACGGCCTCCCAGGACGCGTTCCATTTAGGACGGAAATAGCCTGATCTCAGGTTGGAACCAGGGCGTAAGGCGAGGATGTGAGCCAACGCTCAGCAACACACACACACACACACACACACACACACAACGTGGTAGAAATAAACCCTGCGTTGCCTGGAGAAGCCTCACATCCCATAATAGAAGGACTGGGGTAATCCTTTGTTGATCTCATCTCACATTTTAATTAACGTGGAGCTTTTGTGGCGTCTTTTCCCAACCACCAAGGCACAATGAGGTTCTGTTGGAGTCGTTTTCCGATTGGACGTTAACAATGAACGATCAATATTTAACATCATCTTCATCTGTTTGTCGCAAACGACCTGATAATCTGAGGAAACATGATGAATGGAGTGAGGAAGAAATAAAATCCTAAAATTAATCCAGATTGAAAACATACTGTGTGTATATATATATATATATATGTTAAATATATTTAAATATATAATTAAATTAATTAATCAATTATTGAAATAAGTATAAAGTTTATATAAACATATATAAATGTTAATTTATCATTTTAATACTTTTAGATTTTAATTTTTTGATTTTTGTTAAAATACTTTTATATTTTTACATTATTGTTAAACTGGATAAATACCATGAACACGGGTAGAAGGATGGGTTCATTGAAGCTGTTATTTATTTATTTATTTATCTATTTATTTATTTATCTATCTATCTATCTATCTATCTATCTATCTATCTATCTATCTATCTATCTATCTATCTATCTATTTATTTATTTATCTATCTATCTATCTATCTATCTATCTATCTATCTATCTATCTATCTATCTATCTATCTATCTATCTATCTATCTATCTATCTATCTATCTATCTATCTATCTATCTATCTATCTATCTATCTATCTATCTATCTATCTATTTATTTATTTATCTATCTATTAATTTGATGGTAGTTCGCTCTGAAGCGAAGTAATACCACCAGAAGTCGCCAGGGGGCAGTGTAGCTACAAGGCGACAAGCGTTGAAACACACGAAGAAGAAGAAAAAAGGGAAGTGAACGTGATTAATCGAGTGAGACACCTGTAGTAGAATCGACCTGAGACTCAGACCCGACTCCTCATCACCTGAACAGGTGAGTGATTCATCTACAAGTTGAATATTAATGAAGTCACTTCTAATGAGTCACTTTTACCAAATGGGTCGACAAATGCTGATCAATAAGTTCTAATGATCAATATACTGATCAAACTTGTGTTCGCTGGTTATTTCTGCTGCCCCCTAGTGGTCATTTCTGTTAGATAGATAGATAGATAGATAGATACTTTATTAATCCCGGAGGAAATTGCATATATCCACTGCTCAGGCATTACTTAACAAATAATACTGGATAAACACCAGGAGAAAAGGAAACATTGACATCACAGGACATACCACAAGACATACATTACACTAACAGACAGACACATGCAGCACTAACAGGACTTATATACTAAACTATAACTAAAAATATAAACAGTATAAAATTTAAAAATATTACAGTATTAAAATATAAACAGTATAAAATAAAATCTAGACAGTATAAAATTGAATTAAAATATAAAAACAGTATAAAAAATAAATAAATAAATTTTATATATATATATATACAACAGTATAAAATTAAATTTAAATTAAATTAAATCCATTTTCAACCCCGTGCTGACCTCGCCACCTCCCCCCCGCTCCTCTTGAGAGAGTCATTGTACCCCCTGATGGCACGGGGCACGAAGGAGGACCTCAGCCTCTCTGTGGAGGCGCTGTGTGACAGCAGTCTGCCGCTGAAGGTGCTTCTCTGCTGGGAGAAGGTGGTGTGTAGGGGGTGCCTGGTGTTGTTCATGACACCAGGCAATTAAATTAATTAATTTAATTTAATTTAATTAATTTAATTATTAATTATTATTAATTATTAATTAATTATTAATTAATTAATTAATTATTAATTAATTATTAATTAATTAATTAATTAATTAATTAATTAATTTTTAATTAATTAATTAATTAAATAATAATTAATTAATTAAATAATAATTAATTAATTAATTTTAATTAATTAATTAATTTATTAATTAATTAATTAATATTAATTAATTATTAATTATTAATTATTATTAATTATTATTATAATAATTAATAATTATAATTATTAATTTAATTTAATGTTAATTAAATTACTCCTAATTAATATTAAATTAAATTAATAGTAAATCGTCCTCGGGTTGTAACCGGTGTCTGATTAGATTAACAGACCTATAATTATATTGATTAGGCGATTAATTGATTATCCAGACAATCTGTCCCCAGTTTGTTCACACGATAAATTCATTGGATGAATTACTGTGTGAATTACAAGTGTGAATTACTGCGATCCTATTGGCTGTTGCCTCAGCGAGGTCATGACTCCGCCCCCGATGGTGAAGGTTGTGGGTTCGAGTCCCAGCTGATGCAGCAGGACGTTTTCAGTCATGAGAGCAGAGATTACGTTTATTCTGCTGCTCTGGATCGGCCAATGAGGATCCAGGGAATCAAACTGATCCCCGCAGCCAATCAGAAGCCGGCTTGTGATGCTGCCGCGGCGACGACCTGGAGTGAATGAACGGGAGTTCTCTGGAAGGCAAACTGGAGCAGACGGAGGGTCGGGATGGAGAAATGCTTTGAGGAGCCAGAGTTGCCTGGAGACGGTCGTCAGGGAGACGAGGAGTCCTTCGGCATCCCAGTGTACTTCAGGAAGACGAGGTCGTGTGTTTCTTGTGTTTCGTCCCCCGGTGGGAGGAGGAGGATGAAAGAGCTTCATCCCGTGTCACACTGAGGAAGAGGAGGAAGTCCCGCCTCCGACTTCCTGCTGACTCAGCACTGAAGGCTACTTACAGTGATGAGGTGTGTGTGTGTGTGTGTGTGTGGAGGGGGTGAAGGTCATCGCGCCGACATCGGACAGGTCACCAGGTCATCACAAGGCTGATCAATAAGGAGGCGGGGCCTGTTCGGTTGGACTGTCAAGTGATTTATGATGAAGGGGAGTGGGGCGGGCTTGTTGTTGTTTACAACGCCCCCCACCCCCCCTTCTTCAGATCAATATGTAATCAATGTTAGCTCGTCTGCTAGCGGATCGCTGCCGGGGAAACGAACCATTAATAACGACACAAATGTGGAGTCGATCAATAGAACAAAAACTGATCAGGAAGTGTTTGTTTACTATGATCAAATAAAACAAATAATAAAAATAGTAATATTACATATATTAATAAATATTATAAAAATAAAAATATCTAAATATTGATAAGTTTTAACATATTATAAATTTTATATAAATTATATAAACAAATATTTATATTATATAAATATAATAAATGATAAAAACAAAATTCTTAATTTCCAGACCCAGACTGACAAGTAAATGCTACGCTAGCGCCCCCTAGTGGTGAGTCTGAGGTACTGACACAAAGACACTTGTTTGAATTATTGTTTTTTTAATCCAATCAGATTCCTTGAATCCACGCCGACGGTTTCACTCCAGGATGTCGCTGAACATCTTCTTCTTCTTTGATTCGCCGCTCTGGATTTCCTGCCAGTGAGATTTTCTGTGCAGGAAGTGTGAGAGGGCGAACTTGGCCCACACGTGGCGAGCGAACTGATCCGCCCTCAGCCGGGTTTCACTGCCCACTGGTGGAGGAGGAGAGGAAGTGTGTGTGAACACGACGCAAACACGGACAAATAGAACGCTAATGTGAATGCTAACGTAATGCTAACGACGCTACCGAGCTCCTGGGCGATGTTCTGCCTGTGGCTGACCGAGGCGCCGCTCCAGATGGCTTCCAGAACCCGGCTGCCCAGCCTGGAGCACGCCATCTGAACGAACTGACCCTACGGGGACGGACAGGAAGTAGAAGTTAGCTTTAGCAACACGCTAGCTGGTTTCCTCCGACTCGAGGCTTGTTCTCCGACCTCCAGCCTCCTGAGGATCTTCCCTCTCCCCTTGTCGCTGGACGTGGTGACCAGCGCCTGGAGGACGTGGCTGCCGGCGGGGTCGGTGGCTAGCGTCAGCAGGTCGGCGGGGGTCAGAGTTCGCAGGCTGCTGAGGAGCTGGGAACGCTCCCTGAAGCGCGCCAGCGCCTGGACCAGCCGGGAGCCGTGGTAACAGATGGAGGACAGCGGGACCTGGAACACATCCGGGTGGGTTCGCGTCCCAAAAAACACCAAGTAAGGTAAAGACTTCCTGCGGGAGGGCTCACCTCCGCCGGCGCGTCGCCCCCTGCTGGTTCGGGGTGGTAGTACACCTCGTAGGTGAGCAGCGACAGGAAGAGAGGGAGGCAGCAGACGTGACGCGAGCCGGGCTCGGCGCAGTGGAACGCCTGCAGGGCGGCGAGGGGAGGGGTTTCTGTTACCCACAATGCAACATTCAGAGGCGAGTCGAACATAAACGCGGGGACCTACCTGCAGGAGGCACTGCATCAGCTCCGCCTGCCGCTCGCCGCTCGCCGCGCAGCTCTCCGCCAGCTGGACGATCACGCCCATGTGACCCGCCGCCAAGATGGCCTCCACGCCTTCGACCAGCTCGTCGAACACCCGCGGGTACTACAGGAAGTGGGAGGAGGCGCACAGGAAGTGAATGAAGAGACGGGATCCGATCACGCCGCATCATCGTGAGATCCGGCGTTCCCACCCACCAGCTTCTGATTGGCCGCCGCCGCCGCCGTTAACCTCTGGACGGGGAAGTTGGCGATGGGATGGAGGGCCAGGTCCACCAGCTGACCCCTGAGGTGGTTCCGGTAGAGGTCGCGTAGGAGGGGCTTGTGGGAAAGCTGGAGGAGGGTGTCGACGAGGCGACTGGAGGCCTGGTCCTTCAGGAAGACCAGCAGCGGGCTGGAAATATAAAATAAGACCCAATACATCATTTAAGGAGCCAATGGGGCGAGGGCAAGGGGGCGGGGTCTCAGACCTGACTCCTGGGGCGGCGCCGCGACTGGTCAGATACGCCACGATGCGTTTCAGGAGCTGTTTGCAGAGTTTGGGGCGTTTCCTGTGACACACGGCGAGCATCGTCTGGAACACGGCGGAGGCCGAGGCGTCCGTCACGCTGACTGGGGGGGGGGAGAAGGAGACTTTTATTTTGAAAAGGCACCGGAGACATCCTCGTTCCAGGTTGGAACCGTCACTCACGGTGGACGTTGTCCATCAGCGTCTCCGTGAGGCGTCTGAGTTCGTACCAGAAGGAGGCGGGGACGTCGAAGTCCGTCAGCGGAGGGGCGGAGCTCCGGTCTTTCCCGCCTGGAAACGCAAACCGACAACTTCCTGTTTAGACCCAGCCGTCATCGGCTGATGCCGTGGTGCATTGTGGGGGCGTCTACCTGGGCGGGGCTCGGCGCGGGGCGGTCCCAGACACCCCGCCAGCACGTGGAGCAGCGTCCGCACCACGTGGGAGGCGTGAACGTGTCCGATGAAGTCCTCACCGTTGTCCCTGACCACCTGACTCAAGGACAGCACCTGTGCCTCCAGCGCGCCGCACCTCGCCCCCTCCCCCTCCTCATCCTCATCCTCCTCTTCCTCTGAGATGAAGAACAAACAGGTGAGTTTCTATTCGCCGGTTCTCCTCGGCGCCGCCCACACGCGTGACCCCACCTTTGTTCCTGGACATCTGCCTGACGGCGCTCTCCACCACGTGGCCCCCGCACCGGTCGCAGCACAACGCCTTCAACTCGGACCCGGAGGCTCCGCCCAGTTCGGCCAGCACCTCCCCCACCCGGTCGGGGTGGCACAGCGGGAGGAGGCGCTGCAGGGTGACGCTTCCCGTCCGGTCCGTCGCCACCAGCGCCGCTTTGCCCCCGACCTCTGAGAGGACGTTCGCCACGAACACATCTGGAAGAACCAGGAGAGGATCGATCAATACGCGATCAATAACCTGTAGGAGCGGAGAGGCGACACGCTCACCTCGCTCCTCCTCATCCTCAAAGCCTTCGCCCAGTCGCTCCCCGACCCGGCGGAAGTATCCCACGCTCAGAGCGTCCAGACGCTTCCTGCCGCCGTCGGCCGGACCCTCCCCCCCGGCGCCGCCTCCCCTCCTCTTCCTCCCTCCTCCATCTTCATCGGGGCGTCTCCTCTTCTTTCCTTTCGGTTGTTGCTGTTCTGCTTTTTCCAACATGGTTTGATCTCCAGTCAGGATTCAACAGTTGTGTCCTGGAAAACAAATAAAACGAAGACATAAAACCTCCTTTAAAAATATTCACATGTAGATAATTAAAACATTTAAAAACAGGTCAGAATATTAACTTCTTTAAAAAAATAAAAATAAAACAAATTAAAAACAGAATATTAACCTTTTAATTAAAAAAATAATATAAAACATTTAAAAAGAGAATATTAACTTTTTAAATTTAAAATAAAACATTTAAAAACGGGTCAGAATATTAACTTCTTTAAATAAAATAAAACAAATTAAAAACAATATTAACTTATTTTTTAATTTAAAAAATAAATAATATAAAACATTTAAAAACGGAATATTCACTTTTTTAATTTAAAATAAATGAAACAAAAACAGGTCAGAATATTAACTTTTTTTAATTAAAAATAAATAAAACATTTAAAAACAGGTCAGAATATTAACTTTTTTAATTAAAAAAATAAAACATTTAAAAACGTGTCGAAATATTAACTTTTTTAATTTAAAAAACCCCAAAAACATTTAAACAGGCCAGAATATTAACTTTTGACCTCCAGGTTGGTGATTCAATGTAAACAAACTTTATTTATAACAATACAAACAATGCCAAATTTTACATTTGAGAGAACTGATTCAGATGACGCCATAAATCAACATGTATGCGATCAATATTCAACCGATCAACGATGAATTCATATTGACATTCTGTGAAGGTAGTTTGGTAAATGGCGATAAGATCACGACAGGAAGTTGATTTTATAAGTTTTATTTTTACACGTTTAAACGTGGGATCCGCCCAAAGTCAGAGAAAAATGATTTAAATTTAAAAACACTTTAAAGAAACACAATAAAACGTGTTCGATAACTCACGTGAGCAAAACAGTCCTGCTGTCGGCGGTGTGTCGTGGACGCGTAGTGATGACGTAAAGCAGCGGCGCGGGGCTGACGTCTGTTCCGCTCACAGAAAATTTTTAATTTAATTGTGTTCTTATACTCCTGAAATGTGAATATGATGTAATAAGAACTCGTTTATCAATATTATTGCATTTAAAAATATTCAAAATGTTTTATTTTTTCTATTTAAATATTAGTATTTTGGGTTTTATTCTGGCAGCTGAAACCGGAAATAGTATTATTTCTTGCTTTTAATTTGACAGCGTGTTTCCTGTTCCGCACAGGAGGTGGAGTGACAGCTGCTGGGCACCGAGACTCCGAACGAACGTTTGATTTTACTCAGGATTTAAAAAAAACGTTTTTGTTTTTTTTTAAAATTAAAGGAAGAGGAGAAAAGTTGTGTCGACTAGAAGAAAAAGAACTTTTCTTGTCCGGCTCCAGTAGAAAAAAACGGTGAGTTCCGTTTTGTCCCGTTATTTTTCTTTGTCCGCATTTCATCTCTAGATTCGACTGAGATCAGCAAGAAAATATAAAGAGAAGTGTAACAAAGTGAAATGTAAGGTTCTGAATGTTTTACTTAAAAATATAAATGTATTATAAAATTATTAATATTTTAAAAAATATTTTTATTTTATTTTAAAAAGACAAACTCCAAATTAAAGAAAAAACTGCTTTTATTTGCATCTTAAATACAGGAGGAATATCGTAGGATTATTATTTACCAATGCGGCTTAAACATTTTTAATTCTTAAAACTAGGTAGAATATTTATTTAAAAGGCCGTAAATGACGATAAAACGGCGCAGTGTAGATTAAATTCCCGTTAACCGTCCTACATTGGACGGTGCGCAGGCCCCGGACCGGCACCGGTGATGCTGAATGGTTTGATCCGTCTCTGTTCCTGCTACGCATTTTCTTCCAGCATCAGCAGCTCCATCTGAGATAGGATGCTGCAGCAAAGCATGCTGGGAAAATAGACAAGAACGGTCCAATCTGACACAAAAAAAGGGGGGTGGTCGTTAATTATTAATCGATAAACGTTTTTTTTAAAAGACGGAAAGGTGCCGTGTTTCAGTTCTTTTAGTTTGGAAATATTCCATCACAGGAAAGAAAAAATGTCACCAAGTTAACAGGACTTTAATTTGAAAGATGCCATAGAATTTAATTTAATTTAATATTCATTTTGTTAAATAAAATGGAAAAAGAAATTTATAACCAGATTGTCACATTTAATTTTAGAATGTTCTGACAATTACATTAGTTTTATTTTTCTACTATTTTGTCCAAAGGTCATGCTTTTTGTTTAAATACTTTATTTCAAAATGAATAATCATAAACTAATACTATAAAAAGAACATAGAACTAATTGTCAAGGGGTTATATAGAAGAAGATTTCATTCTTTCAAACAGTTTTAATTAAATCTAAAAAATTAAAAAACAATTTGAGTCATACATATACTTAGTTTTTAATGCCTTTTTTCTTGTGTAATTATAAAAATGTCTGAACGCAGGTGTTTACTGAACATTTATGAATATAAAACTTCAAAAAGAATGATTAAAAGGTTAATAATAATAAAAGTAGTCCAAATGTGATGCTTATAAATGACCCAAACAGAATGATGTCATCCTTAAAGGAGATGCTCATACTGGTTTGAAGTGAAGATTCTGTCCTGTTTATTTTGTCTGTTTTTACTCATAAAATTAACATTTAGGGGGGAAAAGAAAATATTTTAACAAAAAAATTCTCACAAATAGACGTTCTAAAATACTTTTGTGTGAGTAAAAGCTGCTGGAGTCTCTGTTTTTCACAGTTCTGGAAAAGTTCCAGAATCACATTCAGTTCTTGTTGGTTGTGAGGCCCCGCCCTCTAGCCCCGCCCTCTGGCCGGACCGGGTCAGTTCAGGGTCGGGCGGTTCTCCAGCCGGCTGCTCTAAAGCTTCAGACCGTTGGTGTGGTTTTAAATCAGGAGAGGAGGAGACAGATAAAGAGGAGGGGACACACACACACACACACACACACACACACACACACACACACACACACACACACACACACACACACACACACACACACACACTGTAACACAGAGGGTCTCTGTTTACTTGCTGACCCAGTTCAGAATCTGAACAGAACAATAGAGCTGAGAAAAAAATCAACTAAAATTACATTAAAATGATTTTTTTCCTGTTTTTTGTTCATTTTATTGTCATTTATTTTAATTACTGTAATTACATTCATTTGTTGTTTAAATTGTCTTTTATGAACCCAAATCTGATCTGAGAGTCAGGGGGGGCGGGGGTCAAGTTTCTCCAGCGGGCGCGGAGTTAACAGGAAGTGTGAGCTGGGAGGCGGAGCCTCTCCGTCGCCCTCCTCACTTCTCTCTGCATTCTTTCTCAGGCAGCTGCAGGATGTGAGAAAACAACAACGACGCCCCGAGTTGTACGACGATCTGAGCCGTTAAAGGGTTAACGGTAAACGGTAGGAACAAACTTCTGTCTTTAGAAATAACTTTTGTTTAGGTTTAGTTCTGAGATTCATTCATTAATCCCTCAGAATTATCTGAATAAATTACTTCATCTCCCCAAAAGTCAAAACGTATTCATCCACCGCTGGAAGTAGTCCCCTAAGCCCGGCTCTCTCCTCCTGTTTCTCCAGCCTGGAGCTCGTCGGGGTCGCGGGGTCTCGTCCGGAGGCGGTCATGTCTCTCTTCTTCTCTGGAGCCGTTACGAGTACGACACACACACACACACACACACACACACACACAAACACACACACACACACACACACACGACACAACAACATGTGTGTGTCGCTCCGAACGCGAGAGCAAATTTACTCAAGAGGCTCCCAGGAATGCCGTCCAGCGTCACGGCGATAGCGTTCTTTATTTAGAAACCTGTCGGATGGCGTCGCATACGCCGGATGGGCATGGACGCCCTCATCCGACGGTCACCCGACTGATCCGTTCTGATGTTTCCCGTCTAGGTTCACCAATCAAGCGGCGGCTGCGGGCGAATGACTCCTGTCAGAGGTGAGAAACGAGGGGTGGTGGCGCCGGTGGATGGATGGGCAGAGCGGGATGAAACAGGGCTAACGATGCTAACGATGCTAACGGCTGTCCCATCTGTCTCAGCCTGGACGCGTCTCTCCTCTCCCCCGACTCCTCCTACGTCTGCTACCCGTCGGTGGGCGGGGCCGAGCCATGCTGCTGCCGCCGCTCGCCCCGCCTCCTCACCAACGGTTACTATGACGTCACCGAGGACAGCTTCACCTGGGACGACCACGGCAACGTGTCGCTGACGCCCTGCAAGACCAGCGTGTCCTACAAGGAGAACCTGGTCAGGTGAGACACACACACACACACACACACACACACACACACACACACACACACACACCCTCTTATTCAAACACCTCACAGCGATGATGTCATTTTAAGAGCTGCAAATTCTTTGTGAGTGAGGTGACGGTGAGGTCATCGGTCGCGGTTGCTAGGAGACCGTCCCCCAGGTGATGACATCATGACAACATGGAATCCTGGGATGATGGGATGGATTCAGGGTGATTAAAACTTCCCTTTGCGTCTCAGGGTGTTCCGTCGCCGCCGGCGACCTCGCGGCTCTCTGGCCCGCCTCCTGAGCGACGTGACGGAGAGCTGCCAGTCGTGGTTGGACGAGAACGTCTTTAGGGGCGTGTTCTTCACGGGGAATCGGGACCAGGACCAGGACCGGGACGAGTTCTGGACCAGGACCAGCGATGAAGGGAAGCAGGAAGAGTCTGGTTTTGGCGCCACGGAGCTGGACGACGGCCTCGGCTTCACCTATGGTTGGTTTGGCGTCGCCATGGCGACCAACACCTGTGATTGGTGGGATGAAGCTCCCGTATCACCTGTTGATGAGGACGTGTGTTCCTCAGACCACACGGAGATCCCCGCCCCTCCTGACAAAGTGGCCCCGCCTCCAGAGGAGCTCATCCAGGAGGAGATTTGCTCTGAGATCAGCCAATCACTGGGCGGCCTCTCCGAGGTCCCGCCTCCTTCGCCCTTCTACACCAGCGGCTGCTGCTGCCAGACGTCACCTGAACCCACAGGTGAGTGTGTTTGTTCTTTTGTTTGTTTGCTTCCAACGCCAGCATGAACATCAGCGATTTCTTCTTCTGTGGTGTGAGTCCAAACGTCCTCTGATTGTCCTCCAGGCCTCACGATGAAGACGCTTCTTCTTCTCATCTTCACCATCTTCATCGTCACGGTCCTGTACTCCAGGTAAAACTTTATTTACAGTAAACAAACAAGATAAAACCTCTGAAAACAACAACAACAACAACAACTCCAAACACGCATGGAAATGTTGAATAAAACAAGTTACAGCCAGACGCTGCCTCTAGTGGCCGACAGAAGAACTGCAGCCAAACGAACACCTAAATAAAACTTTAAATGAATTTAAATTCGGACAAATGAATTAAAATTAAATCAAATTAATTAAATTAAAGTTGAAAAACTTCTGTTCTCTTTTTTTTAAAAATTTGTATGAACTGTTTTCACGTCTTCAGGTCTCTCATGTGGAGCGTTAGCGTCGCGTCGACCGTATTTGTGCTGATCTCAGCATTCATGCGTAAGTTTATCGATTTATTTCTGCCAGTCAACAATATGTAATTATTATTTTTAAATTTTAGAGACAGTTGATAAAATATCTGCAGCTTTATTATATATATATATATATATATATATATATATATATATATATATATATATATTTGCTTACTTTCTGCTGATCTTTCAGTTCTCACAAAGTCGGGGCCGATGGGCGAGTGGAGGAGGGCGAAGACGGAGGTGAGTCCAGAATGAAGCGTGTTCGCGTTGCCTTCAGGGCCTGTCGTTAAAGAATCAACTCTAACGGACTGTAATCGTTCTGTTTCCTAGGACATCACATCGAGAAACGAGTGAAAACCTCCAGACGGTCCCGCACACATATTCTACCTGTTATTCACTGATTGCATGCAGCTGCACGTAAAGAACCGGGTTTAACGACGCTCCCTGAACGTCTCACAGAAACACGTCTTTAAAAAAAAAACACCTTCAGGACAGGAAGTCAATTCAAGTTTTATAAGTCTTGTTTCTGTTAAAAAGGCTGAAGGGGCTCGTTGCCATGGTTACTTACCCACGTTACTGTAGTTTAGCAGCTATAAAGGTGATAAATGTACCCGACGTATTTTTAAATACCGACAGGTGCGTTCAGTTGTAAAAAGTTCAACTTGGCTTGTTTGAGGTGACATCCGATCGAGCATCCGACCGAACATCCGATCAAATTCAGGTCCGTAAAAAAAATATACATCAGCAGCGAGGAACACCTGGAGACGGGTGACGTTTGTTTTCCTGAGGAATCTGGTCGCGAAATTAAAAGTTGGGTTTTAAAAATAAAATCACGACAAGAAAATAAGATAATTATGAAAAGAAAAATAATCTGGTAATTCCGGTCGGATTAAAGCGTCAGAGTTCGGAAAAGGCGTTTGCTGGCAAAAACCGACAATTCCTGACGTTCTTTTAAAGTGCCTTTAAATCAGAAACACAGGGTTCCTCTTTAAAATGCTGCTGAAGCTCTGATTGGTTGGACCGCCTCTGGGTACATGTGGGCGGGGCTACATGCGCATGGGCGGAGCTTCCTGCATCAGGGAACTGATCAGCTGATCACGTCCAGCTGATGTGGAGCGGTCTCTGTACTTATACCTCATTCCTGGAAAGGGAGGACCAATCAGGGCTGGGGGGCGGAGTCTTTAAAGGCACAACGAAAGGGAAAAAAACGCTGCAAACATTTTTAAAAACGTGTTAAAATGTGAAATAAGTTTTCACTGTGTGACTGTAGAAAGAACGATGTCGGTTTCCGTCAGGAAAAAGAAAGGAAGCCTGAACATTTAAAGGTTCTGATTGGGTTTATATCGACCAATCACGTCGTGTTTGAGGGTCAAACTACGCCAAGAAAAAAAAATGAATGAATTAAACTGTTAACGGCGTCTGAATGCGTTTAAATGAAACTTGATGGCATCTGAGAGCCGTGATGCCTTCATGTTGTGTAGGAATTCACATGATCTCACTTTAGAAGGTTATGAAGAATCATTTAATTTTTGTTCTTTTTGTACAACGTAAAGGTGGCGTCACATCAGTCAGAAGAAAGGTTAAGGTTCAGTCAGTTTAGCTTCAGAGCTAACCGCTAACCAGTTAGCAACCTGTGGATGTTAGCGCTAACCAATACGAGAAGAAAAAAAACAAAAAACGTATGCGCTGTTACCCTCTGCTCTGGTGTGACCGGCCCTTTAAAGGTCACGTGTGTTATTCCGTGTAGTTAGATAGTTAGATAGATACTTTATTAATCCCGGAGGAAATTGCATTAGTATGTATTTCTGACGTCATAATGAGCTCAAAGTGCCAAATCTGTAGTTTACATCAGCAACAAAGATCAATAATAGTCAATAATCAGTCTATATTACTAATGTTTTTATCGCTAATCTGATAGCATTTAACGCTGCATTTCACAGTATTTTTATATGAACAGTGGATCAAATGTAATCTGAAAGGCGTCGATTGGACGGACTGCCCCTGAACGCCTCAGCTGTGAGGTGATTTTAGCCTCTTTGAGCTCTTCGTTTTGGTTCCACGGCTGAAGGACATTTATCGTCAGTGGAGACGGAGTCGACTTACATCTGCTGCCCCCTGGTGGCCAAACGTTTTAATGCAGCTTTAGATGTCAGTTTATTTATTATATATTACTAAACTCATGAGATGTTCGTTCTGAATATATTGAACGTGATGAAACGCAGCGGTCGTTTCCCTGAAATGTTGATTTTTATTCCACTGTGTCGTTTTCATGCTCTGAATATTGTGAAATTAAATCTTAAACAACCCACAAACCGGATTATATTCTTAATGTGAAACTAAATATGACCTAAATGAAGACATGAGGGTGTGATTCATTGATTGATTGATTGATTAATGAGACAATAGCTGCCAAAGTGCCGCTTTAATGATCGCTGTTGATCATCGACGACGCGTTTAAGATTTAATTTTGAGTTTTTGATGAGTTTGTTTTCTGATTCCAGTGAAAATGTATCTGAAGTTTAACGTTTGTCTGATTAAAGCTCCAAAACGACGATCCGTGTGTCGCCGCTCGTGTTTCTGAAAAGGTTTCCATCTTTGATTCTGACAGAAAAACGTTTCGTCTCATCCGGATGCAGAAACTTTGAGACTTTTCCTTCTGGGAACAAAACTTTTATTTCAAAACGACACGATCGTAAAAGTCGTATCACAAAATATAAACACTGATCCAACACACAAGATGTACGGTTCACATGGAGACGATCAGCTGTTTGACCTTTGACCTTCTGGTGTTGAGTTTTTTTCAAACATGGAGACAAAAAAAAACCATCTGATGGGTAATGAAACTGAAAATCTAGATGAGTCTCCTTTTAAATTCTTTGACAATCCAGCAACAAGCAGACAAATACAGGCCCCGCCCACTGATAAACAGGCGGGGCCACGTCAGTGAACTCACCTGCTGAACACCTGATGAGGTGAGTACAGCTCGCTTCAGCCGCTCTGAGAACGGTTTGGTTTAATGTGTTCCGAAGAAAGTTTCCATCAACGTGATGAGAACAGTAGCCGTTAGCCATTAGCTGTTAGCCGTTAGCAATGGTAACAAGACCTAACAAGCTCCAAACGTCGATGATACCGAACCAAACGATGACTCACACACGTTTGTCACTCTCACGTCACGCCAGGAGACGGCGACGGCCGATGGATCGTAAAAACAAGGCGGTGCTCTGTAAGTCATTTCTGTTCCATCCAAACCGGATTTTGTTTCCTCTATTTATTAATCCTGAACACCGTTTGGATTAAACGGCGCAGTACCAGCAGGAACCTGAAGGGGGCGGTGCTCCGGCCACTCCCATCTCCTCTTCTTCAGGACGAGCCGTTTTGAGTTGATTAATCCTTCCTGTCGTCTCTCGTTCATCAAACACATTGACAACCAACCAGGATGTGACCTTTGACCCCTGTTGACCTCCGTCACAGCGGCGCCTGATGCTTCTCGGCGGCGTGCGCGGCGAGGTGGCGGCGCAGGTGGCTGCCGGAGATGAAGGTCTTGCCGCAGCAGGCGCACCTGAACTGCTTGCAGTCGGTGTGGACGGTCATGTGGACCTTCAGCGAACCCGATTGGGCGAAACGCTTCCCGCAGTGGACGCAGCCGTAGCGCTTCTCGCCCGTGTGGACGCTCTGGTGGCGCTTCAGGTTGCTGGAGTCGGAGAAGCGTTTCCCGCAGAGGGCGCAGACGAAGGGCTTCTCGCCCGTGTGGACGCGCATGTGGGTCTTCAGGTTCTTCAGGCAGGCCAGCGTTTTACCGCAGCACGTGCACACGAACGTCTTCCCGCCGCCGCCGCCGCCGGGCAGGTGTCCCGACGCCCGGTTCACCCCGTCCGGATGGCGCCACCTGTCTCGTCTCAGGAAACTGTTTTGTGTCCCTGATGCTTCCTTCCTGGCGGGTTTGTCCGCCGCCGACGGCGTCGCCTCGCACACCACGAAAGGGAAGACGCCACCGCCGGAATCGGACGCCCCGGCGTTCAGCGCGTAAGAGCATCCGGGATCCTCCCCCAAAGGATTCTGGGTGGTGACGGAGCCGTGCTGCAGCTGCGGGTCGTACATCAGGTGGTCGTAGCCGCCGGTCTCCGACATGTGGGCGGCGGTCGACGAGGTGGAGCTGACTTCCTCGCTAACCCACGACCGCGTCACGTCGCTCACGTCGTCCACCACTTCCTGTTTGCTCGGGGGGGGCGGGGCTTCGGTCTCCGTAGTCGGTTCGTCGATGTGACAGAATTCTTCTGGAGATAAAGATGAGGAGAAAGTCAACGACCAATCAGGACGCAGGACAGTCATCAGAACAGGAAGTCCTCAACATACGAACACAACTGGTTCCTAGAAATTGTTCATAAGTTGAATTGTTTGTAAGTCTGTATTGAATTTGAATCTGTAATCTCCATCTGAGGTCATTCAAATGTCATTACTACTCTAAGTACTACAGTAATGTCATTACTACTGTAAATACTACAGTAATGTCATTACTACTGTAAATACTACAGTAATGTCATTACTACTCTAAATACTACAGTAATGTCATTACTACTCTAAGTACTAAAGTAAAACAACACAGAATAAATAAAATCCAGGTTCAGGTCGTTTAGAGTTCAGTCGTTTAATCGTTTTAATCCAGATTAGTTTACGCTAAACTTTAATCCTGATGATTTAACCCTTTAGCAGAAGGAAGAAAACACTTCCAGGAACTCTCCTCCAGTTTTTAAGATCGTCAACAACAGTCAGAGTTACTGTTAATGATCCACTGTAGCTTAGCATGTAGCTTAGCATGTAGCTTATCATGTGACTTGGTAGCAGTGCTGCTCAGTGGGCATTGTGGCAGAAAGTTGAACTACAGTCGTCGATACGGCGGTGCGTTTGTTCATATCTCTGAATGTTCGTAAGTCAGATGTCTGTCGGTTGAGGACTTCCTGTATTGGCCTGAGTCATTTTTTAAGGTGGACTTCCTGTATTGGCCTGAGTCATTTTTTAAGGTGGACTTCCTGTATTGGCCTGAGTCATTTTTTAAGGTGGACTTCCTGTATTGACCAGAATCATTTTTTAAGGTGGACTTACTGTCCGGCTCAGTCGGGGCCCACGACTCTTCCTGCTCCTCCTCTTCGTCATCGTCCTCCACTTTGATCACAGCCGTCAGTTTGATGGACTCTCCTGCAGGCTGGGGGGGGGGGGTCAGAACACAGAGTAAAGGAGGAGGAAGAGGAGGAGGGGGAAGAGGATGCTCACGCCCCCCCTCTACTCACCGCCCCCTGCACAGGGTCACGATCGGACTCTGACGGGTTGCCGTCGCAACGCAGACCCTCCTGATTGGACACTCGGGACGGCGCCGCCTGACCTGGGGGAGACAGATCACAGTTTGGGGGGGGGGGGTTAGGTTCTTCCTCCCGTTCCGTTGGAGCGAGCCCCTCGTCAAACCGGACTGAGGGACTTCCTGACAAGAACATTCCTTCTAACCACCGAGGCGTCTCTCAAGAGCCTGATGATGATGATGATGACCCCTTGACCTCTGTCGAGGATGAAGGTCACTCTCCTGGAGCACTTCCTGGTGTTTCAAAGAATTCCTCATGGATTCTTTTTATTTTAATTTAATTTTTCATGCTGTTTTTACTTTCACATTAATTCAGAATTTTTTTTAATGTAAATAAAGATTTAACATTTTGAATCACTCCTTATTTTAATTTTTATCCTTGAAGAAACCTTGACCTGACTAACTTCGGCTTACCTCGGGTGTTTCCGTTCCTCTTCGGGTCGTTAGCAGGGGGCGAAGCCAGCGGGGCGCGTGAGCGGCCGCAAGCGCTCAGCGCCGCGCCGCCGCTGCCGCTGCCGCTACCGCTACCGCTGCCGCTGCCGCTGCCGCTACCGCTGCCGCTGCCGCTGCCGCTACCGCTGCCGCTGCCGCTGCCGCTACCGCTGCCACTAGCGACCGCCGCGGCTCGCAGCGCGGTAGCGCGCGCGGCTCTGAGCTCCATGAGGCGCAGCTTCCGGCGCAGCGCCTCGTTCTCCTTCCGGCTGCGGGAGATCTCCAGCTGCAGCAGCGAGTAGCCGCCGTCCACCAGCTCGCAGATCTCCGCCACCGCCGCGTTCGCCAGCACCTCCATTATGGAGGCGAGCTGCTCGTGGAAGCCCGCGGCGGGGGTCATGACGTGGATCCAGCACGCGCGCGGAGGAGGAGGGGGGGGGGCACAACGAACCAGAACCGGGTCGCGGGGGCTCGGAACGGACGCGGAGGGTCGGTGTGGAGCTGATGTAAACAGCCCGACGCGAACCAGGAAGTGAGGCGCGGTGGGAAGGAAAAACTAGGAATGCCCCGCAGTGCGCATGCGCAGAGGATCGTTTTTACACAACCAATGAGGTGAGAGGATGGGAACTGGAACCGCTTCAGTCTGATGATCCGGATTGGAATGCGGCCCAAATGGAACCGGTTCAGAAACCAGAGTCCAGAATAAACCTGGATTACATTCATATAATTAAAAAAATATATTAAATTTTTTTTTATACATAAAAAAATATATTAAAAAATTAAATATAAATTAGTGAGAAAATTTTTCAAAATAATGAGTAAATTAACAATAGTGACAAAGGACAAATTTTCTCAAAAATATTGAGAATTTTTTTTTAAATAATGAGAAATATTCTTTGAATAATAACAAATTTTTCAAAAAAATAAGTTTCTATTTCATAACTGAATTTTTAGCCCCAATCTTTCCTTCGGGCAGTGTTTTATTTCTTTGCATCATAGCTTTTTAATTTTTTTAGATCTGCTTCAGGTTAAAATCATAAATAATATCAACAGCAAAAACAACAAATACCCACCTCTCCCCAAAAAATACAAGTAGTTCCCCAAATTAATGACAAACTTAAAATAATGAGTGAATCTTCTCAAAATAAAGATAAACACTCATCAAATAGGAGAAAGTTCCTTTTCAATACGTCCTCAAATTGATGAGAAAATTCTTTAAAATAACAAGTAAAACATTTGTGATGTACGTGAAATTTCCTCAAAAATATTGAGAATTCTTTTACAATAATGAGAACCATTCTTACAATGAGAAGTTTTCTAAAAATGAGTTTTTATCTCAAAACTGAAATTTTATCATAATCTTTCCATCAGACGATGTTTTATTTCTCATAAAATTTCTTTACATGTGTACAATCTTTTTTTGGACCGGCTTCAGATTAAAATCATAAGGAAATAATCTCAACAACAAAAGCAAGTTTTTAACAATATTCACCATCTCATGCTAGCAGGCTAACAGCTAACAGCTGATATATTTAACGGAGTTTAGGAAACATGTTTAAACCAAAACCAGCTTCTGAAATGAAATCAAAGGTCAATTCTTTCAAATAAATTTTCAGTTTTACATTAAAAAGGTCATCTTTTTTAATAAAAACACAATAGAATCCAAACGGGATCTGTTTTAATATTCAGAAAAGCAGAACAAAAATTCGGAAGGAAACAACTTTTATCTCAAATAATTATAATAATAATTATAATAATAATAATAATAATTTTTTATTAGTTCTGACAGAACAGTAAAACTTTGAACTTCTGTCCTAAAAACTAACAATTTCTTTATTCTTAATATTCCATCAGGATATAATCTGTGGTCGGTAGCGTCCTGCCGTTGCTACGGCGACACCCTAACGTTTCCGTGGCGGCGTTCAGTCGCTGGGGGCGTCGGGGTGACACTTCTTCATGTGCAGCTTGAGGCTGTATTTGACGATGAAGCTGCGCGAGCAGAAGGCGCAGGCGTGCGGCCGCTCGCCGGTGTGGACGCTCAGGTGCGACTTCAGGTGCGCCGACTGCGTGAACTTCTTCCCGCACTGCTCGCAGCTGAAGGGCCGCTCGCCCGTGTGGATGCGCATGTGGACGTCCAGGTTCTGCGCCGTGGCGTACGTCCGGCTGCACACGGCGCAGACGAAGCGTTTCCCCCGCCCGCTGACGGCGCAGCCCTGCTGGTGATGCGGCGGCTCCCTGTAGAGGGCGTAGTTCAGCCCGTCGCCGTTTTCGAACTCGAACGCCGAGCCGCTGCTCTCGGACAGCTGGGAGTCGGTGGACGCCGACCCCGACACGCTGATCAGTTTGATCCCGAAGGCGTCGTCGGCGTTCTCGCTCTGGTGGAAGTGCGTGAACGCCGCCGCGCCTTTGGCCTGATTGGTCCACGTCAGGCTGAGGTCCAGTTCTGCCCTACTGGGCGGGGACTCCACAGAGGCGGCGCCGCCGCTGAAGTACGCCGGCGGCCGCTCCCGCTCCATCTGCGAGGCGTAGGAACAAACCGCCTCCAAGGCGTCCAGCCCCTCGCCGTCCAGCTGACCAGAGTGCCCCGCCTCCCCGGGGGAGGAGTCCACGGCGAAGACGCTCTTCGGTTTCCCGTCGGACGCGTCGCTTCCCGTCCAGCGCCTCTTCTTATTCCGGCCGACGCACGTCGACACGACAGCCTCTCTGGCTCCGCCCTCTCTGGCTCCGCCCGTCCCTCCGTCAGCCCGGTTGTCTGGAACAAACCGACGGTAAATCAAGCGTCCACTGCTTGAGAGACGAGACGCGACCCCACGGGGGTCCGGAGCCACAGGTTGGACTCACCTTCCTCAAAGCTGTCGTTGGTGTCAGAGTCTTCATCTTTGATCAGAACCACGTCAGGAAGCTTTAGAGGCAAAGACAGTTACAATAAGACTTCAGTAAAACAGGGATTTCATGAGGCCATAATATTAATAATATTAATAATAATAATAATAATAATAATAATAAACAGGTTTACATCCGTTAAGAAAAATAAAACGGAAAAATAATCAAGTTTTTGTTGTTTCTCTGGATTTAACGTCTCTAAAAATGACCAGAAAACCGTTAAAAGCTCATAATATGTTACCGTACAATAAATCAGAATAAAAACATATAATCATATTAAATTATGTACGAATAGTTCCAATATCTACCGTTAAGCATCACTCGTGACTCATGTGATCGTTTTAATCCAGATTAGTTTACACTAAACTGTAGCATGTAGCTCAGTCTGTGATGTAAACCAGCAGACTGAACATGTTGGTAAAATTTAAAATAAATTAGATTATTGCTATTGAAAATAATAATAATAAAATAATGATAATTCCTGTATTTGTCTTATCTTTAAAAAGGCTTTTATTTTATCATTCCTTCATAAATAAATTGTCTGGATATTTGGAAAACAACTAACTGTAAATTTCGATTTTTTTTCTGAACTATATTAACAATAAAAATATTTGTCATCTTAAAATAGATTTGTATTGATCAAATATCATTGAAAATGCATTTATTAACAAACTTCAGTACAGAACTGAATGTTTATTATGAATGACATCAGAAGTATATCTGTAATCTTTAATTTAATATTTAATTTAATGATTAAATGTCCCCTGAGCCCCGATTGGTTGTTTTTCAAGAAGTGGTGGCTGTCACGTGATGTAAAGAGAAAAAACCCAACCTTTGTGTTTCTCAGAGATAACAAAGAAAATTAACTCGTTATCACTGAACTACAACCACAGCCGTCAGTAATGAGACCAGATAACAAGGAATTAAAAACGTTATCTCCAGATGAGCCTCACTGCGCATGAGCACTAGAAATTATACATCATTAATTTATGATCGGGAGATTATTCTGGATTAAACGTGTCCAGTTTCAGTTTTTACATCACTTTATGAAGGATTTGGTGGAAAGGCGAGTTTATAATCTAATTATAATCTCTTTGATTTGATCGACATTCTAATAATCACGTGACTCCACCTCAAACAGGTAAACAGATGACGGTTTTGTTAACCTGATTATTTGTTTACTTGTTTTGTTTGTTTTTATTTTGTTTAATTTCATTATCTGGTAGCAAAAACTAGAATTATAATCTAATCATAATCTAATTATAATCTGGACCTGTTCAACAATCACTCTAATGATCGTTATATAGATCACGTGACCCTCCCGCCGGTTCCGTTCACCTCGTCCCGCAGCACCACCGTCACCTCGGCTCCTCCGCCTCCTCCGGGATCAGCAGCGGGAGCTCCTCCATCACTGTCCGCCTGCCGCTGCAGCGGCGGCGGCGGCGCGTCCGCCTGCCGGCCGCTCTCCCCGGGCGGCGCGACCTGCGCCTCCGTCGCGCCCGCCGCCGCGTTAGCGTCACCGCCGCCGCCGCCGCCGCCGCCGCGGACCACGATGGACTCGATGAGGTGCAGCTTCTTCTTCAGCGCCTCGTTCTCCTGGCGGCTGCGGCTGACCTCCGCCCGCAGCGCCGCGTAGCCCTCGTCCACCAGCTCGCAGATCTCCGCCACCGCGGCTTTGGTCAGCGCGCCCATGATGATGCAGAGCTGCTCGTGGAGAGCCCTGCTGCTGAGGACCGCCATTCCGCCGCTCCGCGGGCACCGGAACCGGTTCTAACGGGCAGCACGGAGCTCAGGCCGGCTTCAGGCTTCACGGTCGAGTCGCTACCGAAACCACCGGCGGTATTTTGGGCAGCTTTCGTCCCGTTTTCCGCTCCTTCCTGTCGGGGGTTACAAACAACGAGTTTCTTCATGCGTCCGACTTCCACTTCCGGGACACCGCTGTTGATTTCAAAATAAGAGCATGTTATTACCGCCTTACGACGGGAAATGTTTATTTTTTTATGAGTGTTAATTTTTATATAATGTTTATTTTTGGTTTATTTGTACGACCCGCATTAACTTCCGTTTTTTGAATTGGTGGATATTGAGCTAAAGTTTTATAGATTTTAATAGATTTTTTGAATAGATTTATTGTATTATTTATTCCTGTCATTTATCCAGTATTTATTCATTATGTAATGCCTGAGCAGTGGATATGTGTAATTTCCTCCGGGATTATTATAGTATATATATGTTTCTATTTAGAGGCTCGTCAGGGAGTGACTGGATTCTGAATCCATTTATGACGTCAACTTTCTAAAATAAAGCTATGGTCCCAAAAAGTACTCAATCCAACTGGCTCCAAACCCAGATCTCAATCTGTACCTAGATAAAAACATTTTGAGGGAATAATTAGTTGAGTCAGGTTGGAACAGATGCATTTAGACCCAGACCAGAACCATCTCAGATCATGTTGACAGATTGTCTTTTGTTAAAGTAATCTTAAAAATAAATGAAAAATATAGATGAGAAAATTATAGAGACCAGGTGAAAATGAAAATAATTTATAAAAAAAACTGAATAGTAAATGTATATAGAATCGATTGGTTTTAACATAAATAAAATGGAATAAAAATAGTGATAAAGACTTCTGAACCTTTTGTTTGTGTGTGTGTGTGTGTGTCTTTTGTGTGCGTGTGTGTCTTTTGTTTGTGTGTGTGTGTGTGTGTGTGTCTTTTGTGTGCGTGTGTGTCTTTTGTTTGTGTGTGTGTGTGTGTGTTTATCCTGTCTGAATGGCAGCATTCATGTTTTCTGTCGCTGTTCAGACTGGAAACAAACAGAAGTTTTTAAACCGATTTGTTAATGAATCAACTTGTCATTCTCAGTTCTACCCGGCAACAGAATGTTCTCCCTCCTGGTTGGCTGTCGGTTATTTTTCGCTGAACGTCAGCAGTGTTTGTGTTTCTGCTGTTCATGAGTAATTTGTGATCCTAATCCACATTTAAACAAAGATCTGAATGTGATCCGGATCACAAACCAGATGTGGATCTGGATCATGAACCAGATGTGGATCTGGATCATGAACCAGATGTGGATCTGGATCATGAACCAGATGTGGATCTGGATCATGAACCAGATGTGGATCTGGATGCAGCATCAGGACGCGTTGATGTTCTGACGGGTTTACAGACGCACGCATTGAGGATTGCACACGTTTAATGACCAACAACATTCACATGCTTCTTGAACCGGATCCGGAACCCGTTTCTACCTGCATTCAGTCAGTGTGAACCCGAAGCGGTGTGGGCTCTGTCTGAGGTACCAGCCTGTCGGGACGCGTCGTGACTTCCTGTGGCGTTAAAGCGTGACGCCGCCCTGCTCGGCCGGGTGGTGCTTCTGCTGGTGGATCCTCAAGTTCTGCTTCCCGGCGAACCGTTTCCCACAATGCTCACAGGCGAAGGGCCGCTCGCCGGTGTGGACGCTCTGGTGCGTCTTGAGGTGTCCCGACTGCGTGAAGCGTTTGCCGCACTGGGCGCAGCTGTAGGGGCGTTCCCCCGTGTGCACGCGCACGTGCGTCTCCAGGCTGCGCGACGACGTGAAGCACTTCCCACAGTAGCTGCAGACGAAGCGCCGGTCCCGGCAGAAGCGGTTCAGGTCCAGCGGGTCCAGCCGGGCGCCGCCGGCGAGGCCCAGCGCCAGCGGGAGCCCCCCCGCTTTGATGTCTTTGTCCAGGGGGTGCGGCCGCTGCGGGACGGCCACCATGTTCGCCAAACACTGATTGGGCCACGAGGAGCACAGATCCGCCTCCGCGTCATAGGGGAGGGAGCCCATTGTGGCCACGCCCCTTGTCAGCTCGGAGGCGGGGCTTCCCGCCGACCCGAGGAGGAAGGACTTCCTGGTGTGGACGGCCGACGGACCCTCGCCGTCCCACTCCAGGCCGAACACCACATCGGACGAGTTGCTCGAAGCGCCCCCCGGAGACCCCGGTGCACTCTGGGACTCTGGGGGCTCGCCGCCGTTCTGGTCCCACGGCCTCGCGTCCGCTGCCGAGGTCGTGGCCCCCGAGGGCCCCTCCTCGCCGTCACAAGTCCCCGGCGGCGGCAGCTCCGTCCCTGGAGACACAAGAGTCGTTACCGTTACCGGGACGTTACCGTTACAGAGTCGTTACCGTTACCGTGTCGTTAGTTGTTACCGGGTCGCTACCATGACGTTACCGTCACCAGGTGGTTACCGTTACTGGCCGTGCTCTTCCTCGCTTACCGTCTTCGTCGAGGAGCAGCTCGTCCGCCTCGTCCTTCGCCGTTTCCTCTTTTATCGACACGTCCTGGTCAGCAGCAGCGGTCAAGGGATTCTGGGAAAACGACGGAGACGTGGAGTGAACTTCCTGAAGGGGACGGATGTGGGATCTTAACCCCAGAAAAATCCTCTCACCTCATTGGCTGGAGGCGACAGCGTCGTCGTCGCTTCCGTAACGGGGACCCGCCCACTTCTTCTGAGGTTAGCCTTTGACAGTTTGAGGGGCGCTCCAGACGCTACGAGACGCTCTGAGGGGAACAGAGAGACTGTCAGGGTTTGGGTTCCAAGCAGAACCATCAGGTTCTAATGAACCCAGTGTGAACATCAGAACCGTCCGTGGGGGGTCACAGCAGCACCGCTCCATCAGGAGGAGGATCACTGACGTTTTTATTACTGAATAAAGATTTGAAGTTAATACAGAGAAAAGAAACAGGCTGATGTTTTTCACGCTTTCCTCAATCTTTTTAAGTTATTTTGAACCTGAAATAATAATTTCACAATAATATACTGCATGTATATAGTTTTTGTTATATACAGCGATACCTCTACTTACGAAACTTCTCAACAGGAAAATATTGCCTCTGGTTACGAAAGAAATTTCGACTTGGTAAAGGTGAAAATACAGTTTGGGCTGATACTCTCAGCTCCCACAGGTTCCTGAACGCAACATTCTCATAGCTGCTCTGCCATTAATGGTGGGGCAAGAGGGCATGAACCAAAGAGGGCAAAAAACAATGAGGACAGCAGTTAAAGGGTAAATGACCATCATTTTTATTCTTTATTCTTTACGTTATGCACAACTCTCATTTATTGTGTAATAATCTAATCATAGCATGTATTTGTTACATGTTTTGATGCATTTTTATGCTTTATAGAACATTTATGTCGGAATTTTAGGGGGCTTGGAACGGATTAGGGCATTTGAATGGAAAACACGTCTCTACGAAATTTTCTACTTACGTAATTTCTTCCAGAAACAATAAATTTCGTAATTAGAAAGAAAGTCAACTTTATTGATCCCCTACGGGGAAATTATCTTTACACTCTACATGTGTGTACATGTCAAACCATGCATACAAAGTTGTGTTCAGGCCCCTGAACAAACACACTAGGGGCCTGTAGGCATGCAGTTAGTACAACAATTGTTAGTACAGTACATGGGGAGGCAGAGGGAAGGGTCGCGACTTTTTATTATATATATATATATATATATATATATATATATATAAAACACTATATAGTTTTTATACAATATATGACAAATTGTACAATATATTGTATAATATTACATTATGACATATATTACATATTATAAATTTATATAACACTGTATACTGTATAGTTTTGTATAAATATACATTATATAATATATAATGTACATTATATAATATATAATGTACATTATATATTATATAATGTACAAAAATTATATAGTTATTGTTTATTATTGTTTCATATATTTAATGTATAATGTAAAACAACAAACTTTTTGATGACGTCATTTAGATCGGTTGTTAACATTCCGTTAACTACCGATCTAGTCACGTGATCTTCATCACCGGTGCGCGTTCACGTCGCCGTTTGCACGCGCGTTCGTGTTCGTGACGCGGGTCTGGTGGATCCTCGTGGAGCCCGGTCCATCCCGACCCGCCTCCCCGCCCCGGAGACTCACCGATAGGGAGATCCGCCGGACCCCCGCCGGCCTCCTGCCCACCGTAATCCAGCAGCGCGCCGTTGCCCCGGTATCCCCGCGCGATGATGGTCTCGATCAGCTCCAGCTTCCGCCTCAGCGCCTCGTTCTCCTTGTGGCTGCGGGAGATCTCCAGCTGCAGCACGGCGTAGCTGTCGTCCACCAGCTCGCAGATCTCCGCCACCGCCGCCTTGGTCAGCGCCTCCATGATGGACGCCAGCTGGGAGCGGAACGCCTGGTAGCTGGCCATCTCCAGCCGACGGTGAAGCGACAACAACCGGGAATGAAGCGACAACAACGTCCGCCGACCTCCTGCCGGTCGATCCGTCTTTGTTTGGCCCGAGCAGCGACTCACCGGCCGGGGGAGGGAGGAACGGGGCCGCCGCGGAGGAGCCTCGTTGTTTGTTGTCAGTCGGTTTGTCTCCTCGGAGCCTCGGAGCTTCAACAATTTCCGGAATGCGGCTTTCAAAATAAAGGATCAGAGCGTGATGCCTTTGGGACGCCTCGTAAACTCTAGTTTCAGTTTAGTTTATCTTTAAATTAACAGCGATACAAGAAACAAAAACTTCCGATCCAAATAAATAATCTATTCAGACTAGAAGGAAAGTGTTTATTAAGTCAAGATATGTCTTGTGGAAATCATTAACTGATAATATGAAAACATGTTAAAATTTGAACTCATATAAATGAGTTTAAACTTTAAACATTCGAGACAAAACTTCAAGATTTTGATAAAAATCACAGTGAATTTTATTAATCTCTTTATTAAATACTATTTTATATGTAGTTACTGTTATTAGAAGCATTTAAAAATAAGATAACCACGGTACATAACATATTCAATCTTAGAGCTCAAAATTCCGAGCTGCGGCTTTCTAGTGTTTCCCTTAAAGCACACACTCAAACACACACACACACACACACACACGCACACACACACACACAGTATCCAGACGGTTTCTACGGCAACGCACAACAACGGAGGACGATGGTTTACAGTAAGTGAATAAAAACACGATAAATACGTCATCACGCTCCGGTAGAACGTTTCCACGTGTTTCCGGTTATTAATCGCAGCTGTTCGTGAGTTCAACTCTTTATTTCGTTATTTATTTATTTATTTACGTCAGGCTCGAGCCACAGGTGCCGAGTTCCTGCTAACTATTAGCTAACTGCTAGCTATTAGCCAACTGCTAGCTATTAGCTAACTGCTAGCTAACTTCATAAACGGTAAGTAACGTTAACTTAGTTCTGTGTGTGACGTCACTTCCGTCGTGACGGCTACGTAATTAGTGGTTATTAATGTCTTTATTACACATCATGTTAGCCAAGTTTAGCTAAATTAGGAGCCACTCACTAGCTATTAACCTAATGATGCTAACGTCACTGCGCTAATATTAATACATGTAACTATTATCAATAATAATATTATTATTATTATTATTGTTGTTGTTGTTAGTGGTAGTCGTAGTGTTTTACTTAATTTATCCCCACGGGGAAATTGTCCCCCCCCCCCCAAATCACCGCTCTAATGTTAATACAGGTAACTCTATTAACAGATAAATTATTGTATTAATAATAACATAATATATATATACTATAATAATATAGTGTAATAATATATTATTTAATAGTATAATAATGATAACACTTATTATTATTGTCGTTAGCAGTAGTATTATACTTATCCCCTTGGAGAAATTGTTATTTTTTTCACTCATGGTTAGTTTTAAATAAAAAAATCAACAAGAAAAAAATAATAATTTTGACCTTCATGTTCAACAGCACAACAGAGCAACTATAGAACAACAACATGTAGAACAACAACATGTAGAACAACAACATGTAGAACAACAGCATGTAGAACAACAGCATGTAGAACAACAACATGTAGAACAACAACATGTAGAACAACAACATGTAGAACAACAACATGTAGAACAACAACATGTAGAACAACAACATGTAGAACAACAACATGTAGAACAACAACATGTAGAACAACAACATGTAGAACAACATACACAAAAAAACACATAAATAATCATGAGGGGTACAGAAATCTGATCTGATCTATTGATCATCTATTGATCTGTAAAAAAAAAAAAAAGTCACATGACTGTGTGTTAACCACTAGCCCCGCCCCTGGGCGTGTCTCGTGTCTAGTCACAGAGGAGCTGGTGCGCCAGCGGGCAGAACACAACGAGTGTGAGATCTTCTCCCTGGAGGAGATCTCCCTCCACCAGCAGCACATCGAGAGGATCCAACACCTGGACAGGTGGTGCCGCCAGCTGAGGATCCTGTACCTGCAGAACAACCTCATCCCCCGCATCGGTGAGGCCCTGGGGGGGCCACGACGGGGAGGGGGCATGTTTGGAACGTCTGTCTTCATTTATGTCTGTTATTCTTCATGTTACACTTCCCCAAAATGTATTCTTCTTTTTATTCTTCATTTTAACTATATTTTTATGTCTACTGAATCCATCCATCCATCCATCCATCCATCCATCCATCCATCCGTCGTCTAGAGAACCTCGGCCGCCTGAAGAAGCTGGAGTACTTGAATCTGGCCGTGAACAACATTGAAGTCATTGAGAACCTTGAAGGTCAGTGTGGAACCTGCTTGTTAAACGTTTTTATCGTCTGGTTCTACGTTCTCCTTCTTGACCTTCTTGGTTGTCTCCTGCAATCACTTCCTGTCACATGACCACTTCCTGTCAGGCTGCGAGAGCCTCCAGAGGCTGGACCTGACCCTGAACTTTGTGGGTCGTCTGAGCAGCACGGCGTCCCTGAGGCAGAACCCCCACCTGTCCGAGCTGTTCCTGGTGGGGAACCCCTGCACCGGCTTCGAGGGGTACCGGCAGTACGTGGTGGCGTCTCTGCCCCAGCTCAAGGTGACTCCGCCCACCTCACCCGGTCGATCTGATCGGTTCAAAAACGACGCTAACGGGAGGTTTTGTGTTGGCGTTCAGCGGCTGGACGGGACGGAGATCAGCCGGTCGGAGAGGATCCTGGCCTCCCAGGACCTGGAGTCGGTCCGGAGGCGAGTGATGGAGCAGGAGAGGGAATACCTGGAGAGACGAGCCAGACAGAAAGAGGAGGAAGCAGTGTCATCATGGTAACGACGCAGGCGACATCTTTCTGAAGCAAGACATTAAAAAAAGTCTCTTGAAATCCAGAACTCACTTCGTCTCTTCATTGTAGTCTGGAGGATGAGGAGAACCAGGAGGAGGAGGAGGAGGAGAACCAGGAGGATGAGGAGAAGGAGCGGGAGTTCTGGAACACGCCGTGTTCGTTCACCCCCGAGTCTCGTCTGAAGGCTTACCGCTTCCTGGAGAAGAAGAAGGCAAAAGAAAGGTCAGAGTGAAGCCTTTATCACCATGTAGTGGCTGCAGTTGGAGGTTGCAGCCACTGGGGGGCGCTAGCATGCTAACAATGTCCATGAAGAGAGAAAAGATTGATAAATCTGATCAGAACTGGAGAGAGAAATGAAAAAAAAATCACAAATTCTTTGTGCTAGTTTTCCAATCAGAGAACAATGTTTTAAATTTTTTTTAATTGTAATAATTAAGGGTTTGTAAGAATTCCTCAACAGGTCGTCACGGTTTTCTGTCTTTTTTTTCCTTTGATTTAAATGAGTAAAAACATCTTAATGTCTATTTTCAATCAATAAGCTAACGTATTAATCAATTACCAATGCTAGCGGGCGCTAACAGGAACACTAATGGCTAAATGAAGCCTTTAGCGGATGTGTCTACATACTTTTGTCCATCAGGTGATGATTCCAGCGTTTCGATTTTCTGTCGGCGTCGAACCGTTTTTCACGAGCGTCGATGGTGAAATGTGCTGATGCTAACGCTAAAGTGATGGGCAACCTGGTCGCCGAGGGAACAGATCAACCAATCAGATGCTTTATTGACCCCCCCACACACACGTCAGGTTTGAGGCCTTTTGATCTCGTTACGTAGACGCCGGTCGTTCTGACGAATCGGCGTTGGATGAGTTGCCGTTGGAGTTCATCCGTCAGGTTGGTTGAGGAGTTTTTTTTTCCACGGTCGTCACGGCAGCGGAGGACGAGCTGGATGTGGGGGTTATTTATACGCGTGATGGATGGGGGCGCCGCCGGCGGGCCTGAAGGTGCCGATAATCCTGACTGATGTACTGCTGCTGCGTTTAGGAGAGCTGGAGCCGGCCTCTGATTGGCTGCCAGGTCGCGTGAGGGGAGGAGCTTAATCTGAAGCCACTGGATTTAAGACTCACATCTCATTTAAAACACCTCCTGTTTTTAATGTGGAGGAAGATCCATCATCTGGTGGGGGGGTGAGGGTGGGAAGGGGGGGTGAGGAAGAGGAGGAGGTCGCAGTGAACACATTAAACCGTCAGGGTCAGTCCACGGGCGTCCTGGTGGGGGGGTGCTCTCTGATACCCCCCGATCCACATGGGGATACCCCCCCCACCCCAAACTGTCAACCCCCCCATGACAGGCCGTCCTGCACACACCCCTCCCCCCGCTCAGTCTGCTGGAGGGGAGAGGAGGAAAACTTTCTCTTCTATGTCGATGCTTGCCTCGGTCACATGACCACCGTCTTAAAGGGGCCGCGCCGGCCGCTAACACAGAATACATTACCCCCCCCAGATGTGGCCCCGCCCACTCGAAGGGGATAAAAGGCTACTGGACGCCGCTTTAGCCACGCGGCGACCTTGACGGGTCCAAAGCGTGCAGCTCAGGATGGGGGGCGGGGCTTAGACGCCCGCTCCCAGGGGCTGATGGGACCGTGTGACACGACCACGGCGGTAATGGAACTATTAAAACAGGAAGTGCCCCCCCTTGCCGGCCCCCCCAGCCCCATTACACTCATTACAGCCGATCGAAGGCCGCTGGGAGCGGCCGTCACCCCCCCACGCCCCCTCGCTCAGGCTGATGTACGTCTGTGGAGGTCACGACGGCCGACCATCCACCGAGCCCTAAGCCCCGCCCCCCTCCCACCTGCCGCTCAGGGAGTTTAATGGTTAGAGGTTCAGGAAGTGAACGTCACCCCGCCGGTGTTTCTGCTGCCTTATGGGGCACACACACACACACACACACACACACACACACACACACACACACACACACACACACACACACACACACACACACACACACACACACACACACACACACACACACACACACACACACACACACACACACACACACACACACACACACACACGGATCCTGCTTAAACCCTTGGGCCCTGATTTCATCTCACGTCTTTAATTTGATTCAAATTCTCTGTAAAGCTTGGTGTGTGTGTGTGTGTGTGTGTGTGTGTGTGTGTGTGTGTTTATGTGTGTGTGTGTGTGTGTGTGTGTGTGTGTGTGTGTGTGTGTGTGTGTGTGTGTGTGTGCGTGTGTGCGCATCATCTGCTGTGTGTCTTTATGGTTGGCCCTGGAGAACAGGTGGCTCTCTCCTTCACCCCAGAAGCTCATAACTCTCCACCCTTCACACACACACACACACACACACACACAGACACACACACACACACACACACACACACACACACACACACACACACACACACACACACACACACACACACACTGCTCATGCGTTGCTGTCTTCCTGCAGGATGAAGGCGCAGCAGAAGCTGGAGAAGAGGAGGACTCTGATCACGTCTGAAGGACGAGTCCTGAACGTCAATGCGCCAAAGTAAACAAACGTGTTTCCTGTTTACATGTTTACATGATAAATAAACAACATCATGAGGCGGAGTCAGTTTAAAACTCCCCAGTTTTAACAGACATGTCGGATCTATTTGGGCTTCCTCCCGGTTTGGGAATGAAGTTGTGTTGTTGTCGTAAACGATGTAAACAGGAAGTGAGAGACAAACTTGATTTCATCACTTCCTGTTGGTAAAGTAGCAACATGACGCCTCTAGTCGACACCCGTGCTGTGATTGGTTCATTTGTGGCCTTCGCTTTTTGATCTCTGGCCCCCATCAGCCCCACCCCACAAAAGACCCCCCCAGTCACCGTGGGGTTTATTTCCACATCAAGGCCACCGGGATGATCTCATTTGTGATGAGAGCTGAACTGAGGTCAGGATGGGGTCACCGGCCTGGTGACGACGGCCTGTTGGTGAAACAAACAGGAAATAAACAAACAAATCCAAACTTTATTGGTAATTTAATGGTTAACAGAACAAAACGTTCCACAGGCTGGACTTCACCCTGACTGAAGACGAGGAGAACAACACGCTGGTCCTGGACCTGGGGGTGTACAGGTAACAGCCCACCCCCCCACTGATCTGTGTGACTGGATCCTAACCCTAACCCCCCCCCCCCCCACAGGCACCTGGACACCTCCCTGATCGATGTGGACGTTCATCCGACCTACGCCCGAGTCAGCGTCAAAGGAAAGGTAGGAAACACACTTCCTGTTGTCATCAGCCGTCAACGTTTGTACCCCCCCCCTCGGTTATTGGTCGGATGACTCAGCACCCCCCCCCCCAGAGCGATGTGCTGAGTCACTGCCTGACTCCATCAAAGGAACAAATGAACAGCGTCACATTTTAACGCGTTTAGTCCAGATGATGTAGAGATGTGAGACTTCCTGTCTGTCTGGTGTGACGGCCGTGGGTACGGTTCTGACTTCCTGTCCCGCCCCCCTGCTGTTGGGGGTCGTCCTGATTGGACGGGTGCTCTTGGTTTACGTGGCGATAGATCGACCCGGACCGTCAGAGCTCATTTGGGGGAATCGACCGGAGGAGTCACCAGACCCCCCAGGAGTGAAACAGAACGGCGTGACAGACGTCTCCGTTCACACCCGTACCTCGTGTGGGTCTCAGTCGGAGCTTTTCTCGTCGCACTTCTCCTGAAACGTGGACCTAAAAAAAGCCCCAGGACTGATTAAAGTCACATGACCCAGTGGGACCCAATGGGACGGCGGATCAGAACATTAATCCTGCTAATTAAAGTCTAGATTAGTTAATTAAAGTCATGATTAATTAATCCTGCAGGTGTTCCAGATCGTCCTGCCGGCTGAAGTGAAGCCCGACAGCTCGACGACCCAGAGGTCCCAGACCACCGGACACCTGGTCCTCACCATGCCCCGGGTAGGTACAGCCCCCCCCCGTGTTGGTACGGCCCCCCTGGGTCGGTACGGTCCCCCCGACCCCCCCAAAGCAGCTCCAACGTGTTCACTGAAGGACAGGCGTTCAGATCTTTCCCTCACGGTGCGTTCAGGTGTTCTCTGGGCTTTAACGACTGGAGGCTTTTATAGTGTCAGTAAACAGACGAGCGCTGACTCAGCAGAATCTGAGCCGCTACTATTAATTCCCCCCACCCCCCACCCCACCCCATATGGCTCAGGATGCATCCTGCAGCGCAGCGCCAGGAAATGTCTCACCACTGTTTTTCCTTTCAGGCTGAAGGTGAAGTCAAAGTGAGGAAGACGAAGACCGTCCCTCGTCCAATCAGGGAACGTCCAACCGGACGCGGCGGCTCACCTGAGGACAGGTAACGATCCAGACGTCCTACCTTGACAGGAAGTTTAAAATACCCCCCCCCCCCACGCTGATATTGCTGCAGGTTCACGGGGTTCGTGTTGATTCATCGGCCCCCGCCGTCAGTCCCGGCGGACCCGGCTCGGCCTTGCAGGCTCCTCGGGTCCCTGAGGGCCTCATTACAGCCGCCGCTCGTATTTTAAACAGGCAGGTTCCCGTTTGAAGCCGCGTTAGCGGTTAGCGGTCACACGCTAACGGCCATTAGCTTAACCTTGGGAGAAGACGCTAGCAGCTCCTATCAGACGGTAAAACGTTCTCGGTTCGGCTTCAGATGTTGTTTTTATGACAGTTCATAAAGAAAGTGAAGCATTCTGGGATATCATCCTGTCTGCAGCTTCTTACTGTCAGAGGAATCTGGACGAAGTAACAGGAAATGAGAATAAAAGGCCACACATAATTAATGTCAGATGGGCCCCAGCAACCCCCGTGACCCACGAAAGGGGAAGAACCATTCCCAGTTCTGTCCTGAACTTTATTGATCAACGTATTTCAATAATATTTGTTTAATATGAATCTATTTTAAGACGACAAACTATTAAATTTTATTTTTTAATATAGTACAGAAAAAACGTCTCCGTCTCGTCTTCATCTCTTCCTCATTGTGGGTCACGGGGGTTGCTACGGGCTAATAATACGATATGTTTTATTCTGATTTATTGTACAGTAACATCATATTGTATGTTTTTAATGGTTTATTAGTGATTTAATGATTTCTTTTTTCGTATATTTTTTGGGGAAACCGATGGATGATGGAGAACAACGTAAACTGAGGTCTACCTGTAGTGTTTTTCTAATATCTCTGTATCGTTGCTGATTTCCATTATTCCAGCATAAAAATTGATTCTCAGGGACATGACCTTAGTTTACTTTACATTAGTGGCGAGAGGAAACGTTTTCAAGCGCCCCGTTAGCATCGGCGCCGCCGCCGCTGCTCACGTCCCCCTGATGGAAATGGAAGCCGACGTGACGCTGGAGCCGATCGATGCGTTTCGGTGCGTTTCGTCTCACAAACACACGGAACCCGACCCGGTTTGACGGAACGACGGCGACCCGTGAGCTTTGATGTCGTCTCTCAAGGTCGAGGATGAAGTTAAACACTGGATTTTATCGATATTACCCGACTGCAGCCACGTTTTAATTCTGTAAGTCACACAAAAATAATAATCCTGGATCGTCAGCGGCGCTCTGATGGACGTTTTGCATCGTCAGACGTTTTTAAACGCGTGATTTTATCTTTTATCGCTCCATCCTGACATAAACGACGTGACGGAACCTCCGTTCCCTCTCCTTGCCTGGAGGCAGGCTGGTCGCCGCGGTAACATCATTACCGTTTTACGAGCGGCAGCGGCTTCCTGTCCTTCATCTGGCCCCATCAGAGGGCGGCCGGCCCCGGTGGAATCCTGTCCCCGCAAATTAAACATGGGATGAAGGCGCTGAGCGGGACGAGGTGACGGCGGGGGCCGCCGCCGGCCCTGAGTTATCGCATCACTGGGACATGATTAGGGCTGAACTTTGACCCCTGGTTTACCCACAGACTCTATATTCAGCCTCTGGAGGGTGATGAGATGGAGTTACCTGATGGCAGGAAAATCAAACCTGACCAAACGTCATGTCAGCCGGGATGTGGGGTCAAAGGGTCAAGGTCAGGGTCAACCCAGAAGACCGGGGTCGTTGTATCCATCCGCCAACACGGGGTAAAGAACGAGATCCGCTCTCACTGATGTCGTATCCATCCGCCAACACGTGGTAAAGAACGAGATCCGCTCTCACTGATGTTGTATCCATCCGCCAACACGTGGTAAAGAACGAGATGCGGTCTCACTGATGTCGTATCCATCCGCCAACACGTGGTAAAGAACGAGATCCGCTCTCACTGATGCCGTATCCATCCGCCAACACGTGATGGGGTCCTGATGCCTGACTCGTATCTTAAAGTAGTTCTTTTAACGATTTAAATCCTTCTAACCCTACATTAGTGTTACTCGTACGTCGGTCATCTTTCTCGTGGCCTCGTCTTCGGGCTGTAGGACGTCTCATTCCTCCTCTGCGACCTCTCGTGATGCACGATGACTCTGCTGGTCATAAATAGACCCGCTGGCGTCCCTCAGGGCCGGTTAGATTATCTGCAGCATTAGCATTACGGCTGCGTTTGAACCCCCACCCTCCTGACCCCCCGATCGGGGTGGGCTGCGAACTTTACCACGAATTATGTCATCAATATTCCCCGTCATTATAACGCGTTGTGGGGGGGGGGGGTCCTCGCTTTGGATTCCCCATTAGAGGGGGTGTAATCTCCACTTCCTAACCAGGGAGGGCATTAGAGGAGGGGCCCCCGAGGGGCTAATGATGCCATCCATCTCCCACCAGAAGTGCTGACCGTTAGCGTTAGCGGCCGTTAGCGGGATGAGCTAAACTTAGACTCGATCCACGACGTCGTAAATCTTTAGTTCGTCTCGCTTTAATTAATAAACCGGAGTCGAGGAAGTTTCTCCCAGAGTCGTGACTCGCAGGAAAGGTTCTAGTCCCATCTGTAAACCTAATCCAGCGCTTTAATTTAAATCTAAAATAACGTGAACACATCCGGACGCTAGTTTGTTAGATTGTTTTTAAGGCGGTTGCGGTCCTGTACGTTCCTATGGGAGAATTCTCCCTCGTTTTCTTATTTCTGTTTCTACTTTTTGTCTTCAAACGCAGTCCGGACGCCACACCCGTCACTCCGAACACATCCGTCCTATAAATAGACGCCACCCCCCCCCTCCATTGGCAGGAGAGCTTCTGGATTACATCCCGTTTCTGTCGCTGAGTCGGTAATTTCAGCACATTTAGCCGACATCGGCGAATGAAGCGGGGACGGATGCTAACGTAGAGCAGACGGCGTCCTCTGGCAGCTTTATTCCCCTCTTAATAATAAACCCGCGTCGGGATGGGGGAGTCGCTCTTCTGACGCCGCCTTTATTGTCCTGCTGCACACCAGGTTGAGTCATAACTGTGAAATCAGCACGTTTTTATTGATGTCGTCTCTTCGAGGCCCGCGTGTCGAGGAGCTCTGATGTCGTTGAGGTTAGCAAGACGGCGACGTTGCATTCAAATTAATCCCTTGGAAGCTGCATCCTTAATTTCATTCTCAATTTCCCTTTGGGAATTATAATAGTATATAGAATAAAATAAAAATAGAAAAATCCATTCGATAAACGTAGCGTAGCATCAACACGGCTCCAGATGCTAATGGTTCCATCCCCCCCCAGCAAGGGATTAGGCATTAGGCCACGCCTTCTGTTGCTCTCACTCCATCTTAAACTCTCAGGAGCTCTTTGTATATAAAATTCCATTTCAGACATTGCACCTGCATGTTAGCATGTTAGCATGGCGAGTATCCGAGAGTATCTGAGTGTATTAAGGTTAAACTACCTTAGTTCAGCTGCGCAGTGCGACTAGCATGAAGCTACCGTGAGCTGAAACTGAACCATGCCCAATCAGAATGGGCTAGTGAGCGATCATCAACGCTAACAATGAGCATGGAACGTGTTAGTGTGTTAGCTTAGTCTGCGTTATGAAACATAATATGATTGAAGAAGCATAAGACGCGCCACTGGGAAAAAACAACACTTATTTCTGATTGACTACGACCCCAAAAACGTTAGCCTAGCATTACTGAGAGCGTTAGCCTAGCATGACTGTACTCAACACTAACCCCCCCAAGTCAGCTGCTATCTCCACGGTAACTAAAACACAGCCAAACCTCCAGAGATGATTTGAGAATGGACGACTCGCCTGCGGTTTGAACATCATAAAGTGAGTAATTGGTAAATGGATGGACTTCATTGTTGTGGGATGGGACTGATGGGACTGATGGGAGTGATGGGAGCCAATAGTTCAGAGGAGAAACTGGATCAATCAGGTTTAATGATAACATTGTGTGGCGAAGTCGACCATCATACCCTGGAGATGGATTAACGGCTGCCGGGTCAAAGCGACTCGACCGCTACCCGTCAGGCATGAAGGTGTTTGTTTAATACTGACACTAACACAATAAGAGACCATGTAAACAAAACTATAAATATAGATTTAAATCTGAAAATATAAATCAGAAGGTTGATTGAGTTTGTAAAGAAGATTTTTGAGTTAGTGCTCAATTCTGAAAACTCAAAAACAATGCTTTTATTTTGTGAAGGAGATGTTACTTACCTCACTTCCTGTTTCAAACAGGAAGTCTCCCGGTCCTGAGTGGCTGGAGGTGGACCCTGGCAAACGCTCCGCCGTTGACCTTACTGACATCGTACGGCGCGATGGCGCCAGGAAAGACCACCCACGGGCGTCTGTGGTGACTCCGCCCACCTCCACAGCTCACAGCGGCTTCTCTGAAGGGTTTGTGGACGACCCCGAAGTCCCCCCACTTCTAGACGTTTGTCCGACATCTGGGATCCACTAGTCTTCCAAGAGGACGGCGGTGTTTGTGGAGCTAGCCGTTAGCTCAGACGGCTAACGGTGGAGATCAGTATCTAAGGAGGCTTCCACACCAGAAAGACTTTTAGATTGGACCAGTTCTTCACAGACGACGTCTTCTGGTTCATTGTTCTCTGGACTGGGTTCATGTAGAACACATGTGTTAAACTCAAGGCCCAGGGGCCAAATGTGGCCCTCCACATCATTTAATGTGGCCCGCTAGAGCATAAAAGGTCAGAGTGTCTAAAATAAAACTAAAAACTACATTTCCCACAATGCAGTAATTAATCCCATCTTAACTCTGACTAAACGTTGTGAACAAAGTTAATGTCCTAACTTGTGTCTGATGTTATTTTTCTTTATTGATTGATAGTTTGATCCTTGATTGATGGAGTTCTGTGGGTTTAATAACCTGACAAATTAAAAGGATTTATGTTAGAACAGAGAAACAAACATGTTTTAACTGTAATGTTTGAATACGTAATACATTTGGAGTTATTTAGTTAGTTATTTAGTTATTAGTTACTGTATTAGTTACATCTGGCCCTTTGAGGACAGCCGTTATGCTGATGTGGCCCTCGAGCATCTCTGACAGGTTCAGACCTTCATGCTGGTTCTCAGTGAGTTCTTTTCTGTCCATTTCTTCTCTTCAGGTCATCCTGCCTCCTGTGACCGTCTTTGTTCTTCATCCTTGTTGTTTCCTCCTCCTCCTCCAGCAGCCAATCAGGTGCCAGGCTCTGATGAGTCTCCTGTTTGTGGCTGGAGGACGGAGGTCCCGTCTTGTTCCCGAAATGCCTGGAGGTCGTTTCTCTGTCGTCTCGTCGCTCCAGAGTGTTTTATCAGAACCTGTGTCTCTGACTCTGAACCTGTGTCTCTGACTCTGAACCTGTGTCTCTGACTCTGGACCTGTGCCTCTGACTCTGAACCTGTGTCTCTGACTCTGGACCTGTGCCTCTGACTCTGAACCTGTGTCTCTGACTCTGAACCTGTGCCTCTGACAGTGAACCTGTGCCTCTGACTCTGAACCTGTGCCTCTGACTCTGAACCTGTGCCTCTGACTCTGAACCTGTGCCTCTGACTCTGAACCTGTGCCTCTGACTCTGAACCTGTGTCTCTGACTGAACCTGTGTCTCTGACTCTGAACCTGTGTCTCTGACTCTGAACCTGTGTCTCTGACTCCGAACCTGTGCCTCTGACTCTGAACCTGTGCCTCTGACTCTGAACCTGTGCCTCTGACTGAACCTGTGTCTCTGACTCTGAACCTGTGTCTCTGACTCTGAACCTGTGTCTCTGACTCTGCACCTGTGTCTCTGACCCTGAACCTGTGCCTCTGACTGTACTTCCTGTTCCTGCTCAGACAGGAGGAGTTCTGGACCAATCCAGAGCCAGTATTTGATTTGATTTGATATTTGATTCCGTCTTGGTCGTGATGTGAACCAGAACCTCCTCCTCCGTTATCTCCTCCTCATCCGTCCGGCTCCAACACAGTCTGTTTGATTTGTGTCTGTTGCCGTGGCGACAGATGGACCCACTGGTTCGGAACACGTAACACCTCCACAGCAGGTCGACCTCGGTCAAGCGGTCCTGACTCCGGTCCTTCCTGTTCCTCTTCCATCATTACTGCGCTCCACCCCCCCACCAGTGAAGCTATCAGCTAACAAGGAAGCTAATCAGAGCAGCCATCAGGTCACATGACGGAAACCAACCAAACCAGGAAGTAAAACCGACCCGTGTGCGTCAATCAGAATGAAACTGTCCAGGTTTCATGCTGGGAGCTCGTCTTAATGAACGCCGTACCGGCGCTCGCAGCGGGGTTACCCCCTCCTCGCCTCCAGAGCTCAGAGGGGATCAGATCCACGCTGAACGTTCTGATTTGATCGTTTGATCGACGCTGCGATGCGAAAAACCGGAATCAAAGGCGGCGCAGAGACGAGATCCGAAGACGTTTTGTTTCCTTCATCCTCCTCTTCCTCTCTGCTCCTCTGGATGAATTATTTACGCGCCCTCCTCGGAGTAACCCCCTCCTCACCTCCATCGCTCTGGGTCTCTACTGGGACGGGCATCCGAGCTGCAGCCAAGGACGGATGAGTGGAATAAAAACCAGCCAATCAGGAGCAGGACGCTCGACATCAAAGCCAAACCGAGACATCAAAGCCGCCGCTAATAGTTTACGTGTTTGCTAATCGTCACGCCTGTTTTAACGCAACGGTTTCTTTTTTTGGTCAAGAATTTGAACACAAAAATTCACTAAAACGTTCAAATGTTTTAAAAAATCTTACAATTAAACGCAAAATTTTAACAAAATTCAATAAAAATCTTTAAAACTGTATTTAAATAAAGTCTTAGGCAACGAAATCGATTCGTCGATATTAAGAGTGGTCGGTTGTTCATTAAAGCCGACCTGCAGGTCATGTGACGTTCGATCCAACCTGCAGGTGTTTCAAACCCCCCGTCTGGTCAAAATCAGCGACCCCCCTCCTCCCAAAACGATCAATAAGTGACTTCCATCGGGTCTGACCTCCGATCGAAAACAAATCCGCTGGCTGAGCAACCTTTACATGTGGCCCCGCCCACTGACAATTGATAGTCGACGCCCCAATGGGCCGGGCCTCTGCGAGTGCGGAGTGGTTTTGCCCCGGGGGGGGTCCTGTCTACCTCCAATCGGATCATGTGTTTATTTATGCCGATTGGCGTTCATGTCTATTTGAGCGTTTATGCTGAGTCGACAGAAGCGGCGCCCGTTATTTCCCCCGGGGGGGCGACACCAGGGGTCATCCCTCACGCGACGCCGGCAGGTTGATTCATGACGGCTTTAACTCAGCGGATCTCGCCAGCTGATCTCGTGTTTTGGTGTGGCGTTGATCGGGATTCATCTCGGGCGAATCGACGAGCGCCACAAGGCGCAAGGCGAGGAGCCGCTGTGTAACAGGAGACACCCCGGCGCCGGCGCCGGGCGCTGATGTCAGGGATTCTGTTATCGGCTCGTCTCGTCGTTTTTGTCGTAACTCGATCGTGTTTCCTCGACGTCCAAACGGCAGAACCTCTCAGACCGTCTGGGAGGACGTCCTCGCCTCCGGTTGTCACGGTAACAGCCGGTATAAACCAAGTTGTGTTGGTGAAAAAAAGTGAAATAAACAAGTAAAAGCATCTGTTCTTCATCATCGTCTTCGTCGTCCTGAATGTGTTTAACCTGGTTTCATGAAAGTTGGATGAAGCGGATGAATAAATGATGTCAAACAGGCGTCGCTCCTCAGCCGAAGCATCATGGGAACCGGCGCAGAGGCTGAAGCGCCGTCAATTATTCACCAGCCGGACATCCGACGAACACGACGAACACGACGCTGTTTGTCGTGTTTCAGGTTTCTATTGTTTGTGAACAAAAATAAAAACGTCTGTTTCAAATAAACGTGTTTTACATTGGAATCGATGCGTCCACAAGGGGGCAGCGAAGAGTCAACTGTCAACAACAAAAGCTGGAGACTCCGGGGGGAGGCTGTGATGTCATCAAGGGTCTGTGATGTCATCAGGTACACCCAGACTTGAGGATGATGTTTGGGGTTTTATTCTAACTATAATAATAAAGATGAATCCAGTTCGAATCAACTTTATTAGCACCGTTCTTGTAACGTCACACCAACATTTCTTTCCCAGCCATTCCTGGGATGTCAACGGTTTCCTCGGCGACCGCCCGGCCTTCATCTCCTGATGAACTCCAGAACAGGACCCGCTCCCGTCCCCTTCGCCGCCTGCAGGACGGCGTGTTCCTCAGCCAATCAAGTAACACGGATGATGGATTTGGTTCTACGGGTATCGACGCGCGAGCCAAGCTCTATCAATCCACTCCCTAAATACCTCACCGCGTGTCGGCGGAGTGACTCAGCAGGTCATGGGTTTAAATCCGCGTCACTGAAAATGAAAAATAACATTAGCTGGAGAGCTAACAGCTAGCGTGACCCGATGGAGGGAGAAACCAGAAGAAGGAAATGGTTTGAAATGTGATTTATAATGCATTCCTGGAGCTAATAGATTTTACAAATAAAGTTTTTTGAATTCAATTGAATAATAATTTTAAATTTGTCAAACTTTTATTAATTATTGTTAAAGGAAAACTGAAGAGGCCACAAACATCTGGAACAAAGGTGTTGTGGTTTTATTTCAGGCGTTTCCTGTTTTATTTTGACACTTCCTGTGTTCACCTGATGGTCGATTGGCTCCACCTGCCTCTAATTAGGCTCCACCCCCTGTCCATCTGTTTCAGTATCTTTGAAGTGAAGCCATTTTGTTCTACTAAAGATATTTTTTAACGTCTTTATGGTTTCGAGACTCGCCTTTAAGCCCCGCCCACCTCGTCACGCCGTAAGTTTCTTCTTTTTGATTTGTTTGCATGACTGGACGCTTCTAACGCTTTAATGTCAACAGTTTTTCCACGTAAATCAATCTTTGTGTTGTCTTTTATTCTGGTGAACACACACACACACACACACACACACACACACACACACACACACACTAGAGAAACCTTCCTAATTTGTTCTATTTTTGTTTTCCCCTAATTTGAAAAGTTGTGGGAGGAGCTCCTTCTGACCTACAGGTAGCTCCTCCCCCAATTTTGTTACAGGTACCTACAGGAGCTACCTGTAGGTACCTGAAGCGCCCCCCCCATACAAAATGACCCTGGTGGGGTATTAGTACCAGTTTTTATTTTCTATCCTGAGTCAACAGCGCGTGCACGTGCGCGTGACTGTGCACGTTAAGTTTTTCGCGCGCGACCGGCTTTGTTTGCGTGAGCGCTTCACTTTGTGTGTGTGTGTGTGTGTGTGTGTGTGTGTATGTGTGAGTGTGTGTGTGTGCGTGCGCGTGGCTGAGTACGCGCGCACGTCACGTCCGCGTCCCCGCGGATGAGAGCCCGATCCTCTCCGCGTCTCATCAGGACCAGTCGGATGCGTGGACCTCCTCACGCAGCATCACCGCTCCTTCCTCCTCCTCCTCCTCCTCTTCCTCTGCAGGTGGATGGAGGCTCGAAGCCCCGGAGACTCGAGCCATGACCGGGAACCGCAGCCGGTAGGTGCGGCGCGGCTACCGGGAGCCGTTCGTGTCCGGTTCCTCCCGTTCGATTCGGTTCGAGACGCAGCCCGATGCCGGGTCTTTGTGTGTCCGGTGTGTGTGTGTGTGTGTGTGTGTGTGTGTGTGTGTGTGTGTGTGTGTGTGTGTGTGTGTGTGTGTGTGTGTGTGTGTGTGTGTGTGTGTGTGTGTGTGTGAAGTGTGTTCCTGCTTCCTGCGCCTGTTTGGATCCAAACCTGATTGATTAACGGACAACTTTCCGCCTCACCGGGAACCGGTTCTGTCCCCGGTTCGGTTGGGTCCCGGTGTCCCGGTGTCCCGGTGTCCCGGTGTTCCGGTGTTCCGGTCCGGCTCTGCGGGGAGTTTCTTCTACTTTGTGTTCTTCCCATCATGCATTTCATCACTGCGTTGTTGTGTCACGAGGGTGCGTGTTTTTATTTCCGTTGCGCGTAAAATGTACCGAAAAAACAGACGATTTACCCCCCCCCCGTCTCTGTCTTTACCCCCCCCCCCTCTTCCAGTCGGATCGCTGAGCACCTCCCTTCGCGTCGGGGGCCCCATCCTTAAATGACCCGCGCCTGAGGAGGGGGTGTCGCCCCGGTGATGGCATGCGGCCCCTCCCGGACAGCCGACACTGACCATGGGGCTCCGCTCCAGGACCGCCGCTAGCGGCGCGGAGGAGCAGAAGAAGACCTCCGGCGCCCCCCCCGGCGACTTATTGGACCACGGAAGCGGAGGGGGGGCAGACAAGGATGGCGCGCTGCTGCTGGCGGCCGCGGGCCGGGGCACGCAGGGGGTGGGCATCGGCCTGCTGGCCCGGACCCCCCTCAACTACACCCGCCCCCCCAAGAGGAACAACATCCGCAGGAGGAGGATCCAGAACCTGATCTACGACGCGCTGGAGCGGCCGCGGGGGTGGGCGCTGCTCTACCACGCGTTCGTGTGAGTACCCCGTCCTCAGTGACGTAGGCAGGGGGGTACCACCTCGTCCGGGTGGGGTGTGTGTGGGCGGGTCTTAGGTCAGTTTGGGTTTGTGGTTCCAGAAGTACAGCAGGTGGAGGAGGGGGCGGGACAAGTGTGTTACAGGTGTGTTTTGGGGTGTTGCAGGTGTGTTTTGGGGGTGTTACAGGTGTGTTTTGGGGTGTTACAGGTGTGTTTTGGGGTGTTGCAGGTGTGTTTTGGGGTGTTGCAGGTGTGTTTTGGGGTGTTGCAGGTGTGTTTTGGGGGTGTTACAGGTGTGTTTTGGGGTGTTGCAGGTGTGTTTTGGGGTGTTGCAGGTGTGTTTTGGGGGTGTTGCAGGTGTGTTTTGGGGGTGTTACAGGTGTGTTTTGGGGGTGTTACAGGTGTTTTACAGGTGTGTTTTGGGGTGTTACAGGTGTGTTACAGGTGTGTTTTGGGGTGTTACATGTGTGTTTTGTGGGTGTTACATGTGTGTTTTGGGGGTGTTACATGTGTGTTTCAGGTGTCTTTTGGGGTGTTACAGGTGTGTTACAGGTGTGTTTTGGGGTGTTACAGGTGTGTTTTGGGGTGTTACAGGTGTGTTTTGGGGGTGTTACATGTGTGATACAGGTGTCTTTTGGGGTGTTACAGGTGTGTTTCAGGTGTGTTTTGGGGTGTTACAGGTGTGTTTTGGGGTGTTACAGGTGTGTTTTGGGGGTGTTACATGTGTGATACAGGTGTGTTTTGGGGTTGTTACATGTGTGTTTCAGGTGTCTTTTGGGGTGTTACAGGTGTGTTTCAGGTGTGTTTTGGGGTGTTACAGGTGTGTTTTGGGGTGTTACAGGTGTGTTTTGGGGGTGTTACATGTGTGATACAGGTGTGTTTTGGGGTTGTTTCAGGTGTGTTAAGGTTTGTTACAGTAATATTACAGGTGTGTTACAGGTGTGTTTTGGGGTTGTTACAGCTGTGTTACAGGTGTGTTTCAGGTGTGTTTCAGGTGTGTTACAGGTGTGTTACAGTACTGTTACAGATGTGTTTTGGGGGTCTGTTACAGGTTTGTTACAGTAGTATAACTGGTGTGTTACAGGTGTGTTACTGTGGTACAGGTTTGTTACAGTAGTATAACTGGTGTGTTACAGGTGTGTTACAGGTGTGTTACAGGTGTGGTACGGGTGTGTTACAGTAGTATTACAGGTGTGTTACAGTATTGTTTCAAGTGTATTACAGGTGTGTTACATTAGTATTACAGGTGTGTTACAGGTGTGTTACAGCTGTGTTACAGCTGTGTTACAGCTGTGTTACAGCTGTGTTACAGTATTTCAGATGTGTTACAGTAGTATTACAGGTGTTGCAGGTGTGTTACAGTAGTATTATAGGTGTGTTACAGCTGTGTTACAGTAGTGTTACAGGTGTGTTTCTGGTGTATTACAGGTGTATTACACGTTTGTTACAGGTTGTGTTGTGTTGTGGCTCCTATTGTTTTGGTTGTCGTATCCTTTGCCGCTGCAGGGGATTGTGGGTACCTTTGGTCTTGTCTTTACTTGCGTCTCTCCGAGTTGACAGCTGATTGGCTGTCGTCCTGTCATATCCTGTCTGCTGGACGCGTGGACGCGTCTCATCTTCCCTCTCATTGGTTCTGTGATTTGTGACGTCGACAAAACGACAGCTGATGTTTTCATTGATGACATTCAGTCAGTAAAATCTCCCAGGATCCTCTAAATGGAGGCGTGTCCTCGTTTCCGTCCTCTCTTCACACGCGTCTCATTTTGTTCTTCATCACAACTTTCTATTCTTCTCTTTCCTTCCCTTTTAAAACAGGGAAACAAACTCTTGACCAATCATTAATGTCTGGAACTAAACGACTCAATTACAAAGAATTTCATCAGCCCTCGTTTGGACAGAACCCCGAAGAACATTTCATTAAATTAAGACACAAACACGGACGTTTCCTCGACTCCTGCAGGAACTCTGTCCTGTAATTCAGGAAAGACTCTTTCATCCAGTTTCTTATGAAATAAGACAATAAATAAATGTAGAAACATGAGATTAAATTTCTCATTTAGAGGTAGAGAAACTGTCCTTTTGTTTATCTTGACGTAGAGAAGTTGTGCCTGACAGTCCGAACTCAGGGCGAAACCCTTTCTCCTCCTGTGACCTCTCAGAAACCCGACCACGTTCGACTGACGGCTCTCGTTTCGCTGCCGCATAACATATGAAACTTCCAATATGGCCGCCCCATGTGGGCCGTTAGCGCCGTTAGCGACATTTAGCCTTTTGGTCGGTCTGCCTTGTTTGGTGTGAAGTCGCCTCGAGCACATCAGAGCCTGCCGGCGATGATGTCATCGTGTAGCGTGATATCAGCGGCGTGGTGGCATGAGTTCCTGTTTACGCCGATGATTCCTGTGTGTTTACGTGTTTCTGTTTCCGTGGCGATGAGAGGCGGGGCCCGGTCGGATGACTTGAATAATTGATGGCACACGATGCTCTTGTTGGCGCGGCGCTCTCGGGGTGTGAAGTGTTTTTACCCAGCAGCACTTCAGCGGGTTTGCGTCGCAGGCGAGGCGCGTGAGTCACGCCTCGCCTGCGACGCTCCAGCGTGACACATGTAGAGGAAGCATGTTAGAGTTAGCGTGTTGGTTTTTATAGGGCAGCCAGTGTTATTCCGTTGTATTTAAATGGGCTGCAGTTCACCTAGAGGGCGCTCTCCTAGCAACCCCATCCCAGCTGGCTACGAGCGAAAGGTGGGGAACACCCCAGATAAGACGCCAGCTCATCACAGGGATTAATTTATCTCATCTGGTTCTAAACTAAAAAGTAGAAAAAATGTGTCTGTTTGTGCAAATGTTGATTTTTATAAATGAGATTTAAGTGTTTCATTATTCTGCTAAAGAAAACTAATAAAGTAGAACCTCGAGATACGGGGTTAATACGTTCCGTGACCGAACTCCTAAGTCAAACATTTAAAATAATTAAATCAATCTGTTCCAGCTTTGAAAAAAAGCCCCAAATCTTCTAAATAATAGATTAAAAAAATCATTTTTATAAACCAATAGACTTCAGACTTTACCTGTGTAACGTATCCATCCGCCAACAGGTGGTAAAGAACGAGATCCGGTCTCACTGATGTGGTATCCATCCACCAACACGTGGTAAAGAACATGGAGGAACCGGGTGTCTGCAGGAGAATCGGTTAAATTCAGGGTAGCGTTAGGCTGGATGGTACCAAATATTTTGGTTGCCATGACAACAGTGTGGCGCAAAACGAGATCTGCAGGTGGAGCAGAGAGACGACGGAGGACGGAACACGAGACGCTCCACGTCAGCGGTTTACTGGCAGATCGGCCGCCGACCTTTGGCCTCATCCCGGCGTCCAGACAGGCCTGACAGAACCGTTCTACCCAGAATGCACGGCGGTTTCGCTCCCGTCCGGCTGTGTTTCTCTCCAGAATGTTGATGTTGTTGTTTTTTCCCAGGGAGGCGTTTTGTGTTTTCCGTCGTGACGGATTAACTCCGCCTCTCACGCCTCCTCCGGGGCTTTGGATTAACGTCGCACATCTTCATCCAGCCGCCACCAGGATGTCACAACTGAACGCCACGGCAACGCCATTTAAACATAAAACTAACTCGATTAAATAGTTCCACATTTTAAATTATTAGTTTGATTTCTGGTTCAGATTAAGTTTTTTAGCTCCTGTTTTGACGTAAATATTTTGTTATGGTTAAATTAGTCGCTGATGGCTCGTATCCTCCATCATTTAGTTCCTACAGGAGGACAACATTGGTTCCTACATCATTTAGTTCCTACAGGAGGACAACATTGGTTCCTCCATCATTTAGTTCCTACAGGAGGACAACATTGGTTCCTACATCATTTAGTTCCTACTGGAGGACAACATTGGTTCCTACATCATTTAGTTCCTACAGGAGGACAACATTGGTTCCTACATCATTTAGTTCCTACAGGAGGACAACATTGGTTCCTACATCATTTAGTTCCTACTGGAGGACAACATTGGTTCCTACATCATTTAGTTCCTACAGGAGGACAACATTGGTTCCTACATCATTTAGTTCCTACAGGAGGACAACATTGGTTCCTACATCATTTAGTTCCTACAGGAGGACAACATTGGTTCCTACATCATTTAGTTCCTACAGGAGGACAACATTGGTTCCTACATCATTTAGTTCCTACTGGAGGACAGCATTGGTTCCTACATCATTTAGTTCCTACAGGAGGACAACATTGGTTCCTACATCATTTAGTTCCTACTGGAGGACAACATTGGGTCCTACATCATTTAGTTCCTACAGGAGGACAACATTGGTTCCTACATCATTTAGTTCCTACAGGAGGACAACATTGGTTCCCACATCATTTAGTTCCTACAGGACAACAACATTGGTTCCTACATCATTTAGTTCCTACAGGAGGACAACATTGGTTCCTACATCATTTAGTTCCTACAGGAGGACAACATTGGTTCCTACATCATTTAGTTCCTACAGGAGGACAACATTGGTTCCTACATCATTTAGTTCCTACTGGAGGACAACATTGGTTCCTACATCATTTAGTTCCTACAGGAGGACAACATTGGTTCCTACATCATTTAGTTCCTACAGGAGGACAACATTGGTTCCTACATCATTTAGTTCCTACAGGACAACAACATTGGTTCCTACATCATTTAGTTCCTACAGGACAACAACATTGGTTCCTACATCATTTAGTTCCTACTGGAGGACAACATTGGTTCCTACATCATTTAGTTCCTACAGGAGGACAACATTGGTTCCTACATCATTTAGTTCCTACAGGACAACAACATTGGTTCCTACATCATTTAGTTCCTACTGGAGGACAACATTGGTTCCTACATCATTTAGTTCCTACAGGACAACAACATTGGTTCCTACATCATTTAGTTCCTACAGGAGGACAGCATTGGTTCCTACATCATTTAGTTCCTACTGGAGGACAACATTGGTTCCTACATCATTTAGTTCCTACAGGAGGACAACATTGGTTCCTACATCATTTAGTTCCTACAGGACAACAACATTGGTTCCTACATCATTTAGTTCCTACTGGAGGACAACATTGGTTCCTACATCATTTAGTTCCTACAGGACAACAACATTGGTTCCTACATCATTTAGTTCCTACAGGAGGACAACATTGGTTCCTACATCATTTAGTTCCTACAGGAGGACAACATTGGTTCCTACATCATTTAGTTCCTACAGGACAACAACATTGGTTCCTACATCATTTAGTTCCTACAGGAGGACAACATTGGTTCCTCCATCATTTAGTTCCTACTGGAGGACAACATTGGTTCCTACATCATTTAGTTCCTACAGGAGGACGACATTGGTTCCTAGATATTGATCGCAGCCGTTTGGTGGGCGGTCTCACTGATGACTGATCTACTGGGGGGGGGGGGGGGGGTTGACGTTGGTGAGAAATGGAACCAGAGAGACAGGAAGTGGCGTTCTGGACTGGAAGCGGCGCGTTGCGGCTCATTACACCGCTCGTTAGCGATTAGTGCTTCTAAATTGCAGCCGGCGTTAGCATCGATTGAACGCGGCGCGAAACCGTAGCTAAAGCGAGGCGCTAATTGAGCCGAAACGGACGCCGTTTGGCGTCGGAACGCTCAAAGAGCATCAACCCTGGAGATCATGTTCGATATTTGAATCTGGGAGATCGGAGGTGAGGTTTACGGATCGGTTTGCAGCTCCTTCCTCCTTATTTTTATCAGTTTCTTTGTGTGTTCTGAGTTCCCAATCCAGACCCGACTGCCCCCCCCCCCATCCTGGATCCAGGTCTTCATGACGCGGATCAACGGAGCAGAGCTCCACCCTTCAGCGCGTTTGTTCACGTTTCCAGTGTTTCCATCACCGTTGAAACACAAAGGACACAAATCAGACGCGTATTGATGCACCATGTCACACCTCTGTTGCCATGCCGACCAGATACCGCTCTCATCTCGTGTCGGGTGACACGCCGCACACGGTCGAGGAGGTGTCGTATTACCGACCGTCGTTTCCTCGCTGGCGATCTGACAGAGAAAAAAAAACATTATATCTGGTTACGAGTTCTGGGTTCGTCCTCCGATAATAATAATAATAATAATAATAATAATAATAATAATCCCCACAGATTAATTTAGTCTGAGTGTTAATTCTGGATTCTCGGGGTGTTTCTGTCGCAGGAAGAGGAAGAAACGGTTTAATTAAAGTTGAACCATAAGCTACTGTTTAACTGTTGTAGAGTCGATTCAGAGTCTAATGGAGTCTGTGGTTGTGGTCATTTAGTACGACGACATCCGTCCAACATCCAACGTCCAACGTCCATGTAATCCGCCAGGGAGGACAACATCAGTGAGACCAGATCTCGTTCTCGGTGGTGGAGTAAAGACGTAACTCATGTGTTCCGCTGACTTCTTTAATTTCTTTTCATTATTCATCATTATTTACGTAACTTATATATAATTAATTATTCACAGGTAAATTCTGCGTGTCTATTGGTTGACAACAATCATAATCTCCATGTTTGCAGATGACACTCTGATCTTATTTGTTGATAAAAACATGTCGTTTTTTTCATAATTCAAGGGATTTGTGACCTTTTCACAGGCTGGAACGGATTAACATGACAAAACGAATTCAACTCGTATCTCGAGGTTCTACTTCCTGTACGTCTACCTGTGCTAACATGCCAGCTAACACCCGCTATGCTGGCTTGTTTGTTTACCAGATCACAGCTGTGTCGACATGTGACCAAACACGACCCCTCCCTCTGGAGCGTTCCAGGCTGAGGCGTAAGTCGGGTTTAGTCGGCGTAAGTCGGGTTTAGTCGGCTTAAGTCGGGTTTAGTCGGCTTAAGTCGGGTTTAGTTCGGGTTTGTCATTCTTGCGTCTTTGAAGTTCATGAAGGAGTCGTGAACAAAGAACTTCCTGTCGGTTAAACCTTGAACTTGTGCCTGATGGATGAAGCTGCTGGATCCAACACTGTTCTCGATGGACATCCGACGTGCATCCGTCCAAGCAGACCGATGACGTCCGAACGAGCGGTTTTAACGGCGGTTTAACGGCGGCGATTCGTTCTGGTCGCTGGAGCGTTGCTCTGGTCTCGGGGGGCTCGTCCGGTCCTGATGAGAGGAACATCTCTCAGAGCGGCCGTCAAGAAGCTCTTATCGCCACGGTTACACGTCCATCCGTTATGAGGAGGAGGCGGAGCTTCAGCCGTCACACTAGCTACTAGCTACTGTTTGAAGCTTTACTGCACAATAACGTAATAGAGTAATAAAGTAATAGAGTACTATCCCAGGATGCTGCTGATGTCACGTGTGTCACGATGGCGTTCCGGTGCCGTTGCCATGGAAATTGGTTGTTGTTGTCTTCATGTGGATCAGATTCAATCCTCCTGCTGTTAGCGGTAGTTACCCCCCCCCCCATGCTATTCCATCCACCCTGTTACTCTTTTCCTCTCTCACCCAGACGACAGTAATGCTCCAACTTGTGTCTGATGTTATTTTTCTTCATTGATTGATAGTTTGATCCTTGATTGATGGAGTTCTGTGGGTTTAATAACCTGACAAATGAAAAGGATTTATGTTAGAACAGAGAAACAAACAAACATGTTTTTTCTGTCTAACTGTAATGTTTGGAACTAGAATCAGTCAGAAATTCAGTTATTTAACATTAAGGAGTAGTTACATTTAGTTACATTACACTGAGTTACATTTAGTTACATTTATTAGTTACATTAAGGAGTAGTTACATTTAGTTACATTACACTGAGTTACATTTAGTTACATTTATTAGTTACATTAAGGAGTAGTTACATTTAGTTACATTACACTGAGTTACATTTAGTTACATTTATTAGTTACATTAAGGAGTAGTTACATTTAGCCGTTATGCTGATGATGTGGCCCTCAGTAAAAATGAGTTTAACCCCCCCTGATTTATTCCCTAACCTGAACTCTGACCCTTTATTTAAATGTTTCTGTGTCTTTTTTTCTGGCTCTATTTGAAATACTTTAAATCTGGTTTCTGGACTGAGTCGTTCCTAATGTTTGTTCCTAATGTTTGTTCCTAATATTTGTTCTTAATATTTGTTCCTAATGTTTGTTCTCTGGTTCTCGACGGAGCGGCGAATCGTTTACAGAGGAGAGCGTTTCTTTATTTCCTCCTCCGGGACGATTTAAACATATTTGAGCCGACGCCCCCCCCCCAGTCAGCAGGAGTTTGTTTTACGCCTCCTCCAGAGGCGCTAGGTGACGTTAGCATCACGCTAACGACCATCTCTCACACGATGAGGCGTCATCGGGTTTAATTGTTACGATCGTGCCGGTCGGACTTCTGGGTAATTAACGGTCGGATGGGGACGGATGATGTCGGATGTGGGATCAGGCTTTATGTGTCGGATTGATTCCGTCTCCACCAATCATCTTAATGTGAGCAGAGCGAGGGGGGGCGGGGGGGCATTGGCAGCGCCGCCGCCGCTAAAGGTTAGCGGGGCGGTTTGCGTTGGAGCACGTTTAAAGACGCCGATCAATCGATCATCGATCGATCAGTCCAGTAGGATTCAAAAATATTTAGATGAAAACTTAAATCAAATTTGTGTCTGAACGTCGTCATGGCGACGCCACCGTGGTTTCTTCTGTGCGCGGAGAACAAAAGTAACTGAGCGATGTGAGATTCTTCAGATGGTGTTAAAAATGAAAGCTTCCCCGCCCCCTGAGGATTCGTGTGACTCCGCCCCTTGAGGATTCATGTGGCCCCGCCCCTTGAGGATTCGTGTGGCTCCGCCCTCCAGCTTCCGAGGCTTCCTTTTAGTTCCGAGTTTCACGTCAGGGAAGAAGTCGACGAACCTGTGGCCCGTCGTGACCTTTGACCTTTGACCCCCGGGTTGGACCATCCTTACCTACATCTTTAACGAGGAAGGAACCTGATCCGGTTGGATCGACTCGGGTCGGTTCCGACCGGCAGGAGGCCCAGACCGCTGCGTTCAGGTACAGGTGTATCCGATGGGGCGCTGAGACGTCCCACGGCCCCTGAAGGCCTCGTCTCATTGGTTCTGGATGTCAGGCCAGAAAAGTGCCTGATTATTAATCACAACAGCTGTTCGGGGTCTGTGCCCGGTTTTCCTGCCGTTGTTCAAGGCGTTTTTGTTTTTTTAAACCGGGGGGGCGGGGCCAGGCGTGGGGCCGCAGAGGCGGGATCTAATGCGGTTTGCTGACGCCCACTTTTTCATCCGACGCTTTCCTGTCATCTTAGACACAAACGTCTTCAAAAAAAACGCGTTAAGAAAAAGCACACACACACACACACACACACACACACACACACACACACACACACACACACACACACACACACACACACACACACACACACACGGATCGATGTTTGCAGGTGCAGCGGTCGGACCCAGAGGAGGATGATGTTACTGGGAGGAGAAAGGAGATCTGGCCTTTGTGAAGGGAACCCCCCCTCCTCCAATCCCACAATCCTTTTCTCCACCACTGCTGCAGAAACACCAACCTCTGTGTGTGTGTGTGTGTGTGTGTGTGTGTGTGTGTGTGTGTGTGTGTGTGTGTGTGTGTGTGTGTGCTCTACATGCTCTCATCCTGTCGGTGAGGAGTTGTGTTTACGCCCCGCAGGACGTCTCAGCGCTGGGGGGCAGAGTCGGGGTTTTTGTGTGTGTGTGTGTGTGTGTGTGTGTGTGTGTGTGTGTGTGTGTGTGTGTGTGTGTGTGTGAGAGGGATTCGTTCCCGTCTGTAATTTCAGTCTGGTCGGATTCTGCCGTGTCGGTGGTTTTTGCAGACGGGCGGGGTCCTGCGGGCTCCTCGGTTACTTCCTGTAACCGGGCGGTTGGACGTGTTGGATTATTTGGTAATGTGCTCTAATCTGGTGGTGGTGATGATGATGGTGATGAAGATCTTTAAACATCCCATCCATTATTCACAGGAAAAGGTTCTCCTGTGAGCGAACGGTTCCGGTAACGGCGAGGATCAATCAGATGACGGCGGTCCGTTAATATTTCATGAGATTTTGCAGTAGGATAGTCCCCATAATGCACCTGTGCGTCTGCATGCGTGAACCTCCATTATTCCCCCACGCATCGGAAACCTCTAACGCAAGCAAATCGATGTTTGCAACGACTTCCTGTTTCCATCAGCGGCGTTTTAATCTGAAGGCGACCACCCAGAGAAACCACTTCCTCCGTAATCCTGACGCAGATTAACTCTAATCCCGTTAAACTGCCAACCTTAGTTGCGCTTTAGCAGCTATTCCGGCCAGTTTCTGGTATGTAATGCAGATAAAACAATAACAGGGAGGTCAAAGGTCACTTGTCCTGTAGCCGCAGTAAATTGAATCCCCACATGGGGGCGTCGTGTCAAAAAAAAGTGGTTAATCCAGAAATAGTTAGACTAAGATTTAAAAATCTACTTTGATTTAATCTCACGTTTCAGATCTAACATGGTTTGACTCAAAGACACGCCCCCTGGAGCGATGCTATTAGCACGTTAGCTTCTTTAGACGTTACTTTGAGAACAGTTAACTCCTTCCTGGGGTGTTAAATTATATGTAATTTATTATAGATAATTTATATATAATTTATAGATAATTTATATATAATTTCTAAGCGTATAAACGTGTGTGTGTGTGTGTGTGTGTGTGTGTGTGTGTGTGTGTGTGTGTGTGTGTGTTTTCTAACAACATCGCCCCACGCTGGGCTTCAGCTTCAGATCCAGTTACTTCCTCTTCATGAGCCAATGATGTACGAGCAGCTCCTCCAATCAGAGAGGCTGCAGCAATTACAGCGAGCTTTAGAGTCATTAGCGAGCACGCTAGTCCGTGCTAACCGCATTAGCATCGCCCTGCCTGACGATGACCTGAGCATCAAGATCGACTGCAGCCATTGTAGCTTGTGTGTGTGTGTGTGTGTGTGTGTGTGTGTGTGTGTGTGTGTGTGTGTGTGTGTGTGTGTGTGTGTGTGTGTGTGTGTGTGTGTGTGTGTGTGGTTGTGTTTGATAGCGGGTCGTGTTTCTGATTCTGTTTACTGGTGGAACACTCGATCCTCCAGCAGGAAAACAAACTGAAATGTGCAATAGCCAGCTAACGGCTAACGGCTAACAGCTAACAAAGGGAGGGCGCTAACATTTAAATTCCTTTTGCTGCGTTGACGTTTGGTTTCTTGTTAGCACGCTAACATTATCCGGTACACATGGGACGTAGCTAAAATTAGCATGTTGAAATGCTATCATTAGCATTTAGCCCCTGCGGCTGCAGATGGCCTCACAGAATGGCTTCTGTGTCTGGTCCATTAGCTCAGATGTGAGCCTCCATTAACACACACACACACACACACACACACACACACACACACACACACACACACACACACACACACACACACACACACACACACACACACACCCCGGCGGGTCTTAGACCTTCTTCTTCTGTGGTTGTGGTGACTGCGGCTGATTGGACGGATCTTTAATTTTAAATTAAACGCTGCATTAATATTTTCACGGAAGGAAATTTCAAACTCATAACTTGTGGAAAAGAAAATGGAACTGGCCCTTTTCAGATCGCGCTCTGCTCTAGACCTCCTGTCCAAAACGTGGACTTCCTTTTTTTGGGGTGATGACATCACGATGACATCATCAGGGCTGTGTTTTAAACCATGACATCACCGTTTTCCACAGATGACTCAGCTGATTCCGAGGGTCAGACTCACACTAAACCTTTGTAGAGCCGGCGGGACGTCCTCGCGTCTGATTGGCCGGGCCGCTCCTCCCTGACAGGAAGGGGGCGGGGCTTCAGTGTTAAATTGCGGCGCGGCTGACGGAGCACTCAGCTCCACGCGCTCATCATTTATTCATGTACCAGTTTTGCACCGGGAACCATTTGTTCTGCCCTTCCTGCCCCCCACCCCACACACACCTTTTGCCCCCCCTCCCCTCCCCCACCCCGTAATGGAGCGTCACTTCCAAACCCTCTGAGGTTCCCCCTCCCTTCCCACAATGCTTCCTGCTTCCTGATGAAGCCTCGTTTGATTGGCTTCTTCTTCCTCAGTGTTTCTGGTGGGGGCGGGGGGGTCGAAGTGGGGTGGGGGGGGGTTGTTTTGGCAGCGAGGCGACAGAATGGCAGCCGGTTTGTGTTTGTGGAGCGAATTCTGTTTTCATAGGAGTCTTTTGATAGAGATGAGGTGTGTGTGTGTGTGTGTGTGTGTGTGTGTGTGTGTGTCTGTGTGTCTGTGTGTGTGTGTGTGTGTGTGTGTGTGTGTGTGTGTCTGTGTGTGTGTGTGTGTGTGTGTCTGTGTGTGTGTGTGTGTGTGTGTGTGTGTGTGTGTGGCATTTGAAGGACACAGCAGGGGGGCCGCTGGAAGAACAGCTGACTGAAGTTAAATCCCGTTGTAGAGGTCGGATGCTCCACCGTCGGATTCGTCGGATTCTTTTCCAGGGAATCCGACGAATCCGATCCTGGAACATCGGTGTTTTAGTGGATGTTGGGTCCAATCCCTTTCCAAGATCCAGATTCAAGCTTGAACCCCCCCCGTTGGGTTTCGAACCTTTGACCACGCCCCCTTCGTTTCCTCACTTCCTGTTTCCGAGGGAGTTCACCTAAATCTATCCCATCAGCCATTGCAGCTCCAGCGCTGCATCCTGTCATCCTGAACAACATCATCATCATCCCCCCGGTGGTTCGTGATGTTTTGTGTTGCCCCACCCCCTCCAGATGATAGATGAGGCGCGGCAGATGGAAATAGGCTCCTCCCCCTCCGTAGCCTTCAAGGGTTAATTTAATATGAGACGTTTTGGGGGTCTGGGACGTGCAGATGTCTGTCCTCCTCCCTGGTTTAATGGAATCAGAGCAGATGGCGCCGAGGAAGACCTGTCTCTGTCCTCCGTGGAGTCGGTCGGTGGAAGGGACCCGTCTGAGCGTGTGCAGATCCTGATGACATTTCCCAGCATGCCTCTGAATAATTGATCAGCTCACCTGTTTCAGTCGGTCAGTCGTCCAATCAGCTGCTCCTCAGGCTGTTGTCCCCCTCCTCCCCTCACCCCTTCATTCATCCACTGGACCCTCCTGTCTGTCATGATAACGTTTCTGTGAACTCTGGTCTGATTGGATGAATTTCCTGCTGATGCAGCAGATTCCGGTCAGTGGGCGGAGCCTGAGGCAGTGCTGGAATGTGGGGAGGTTGATTATTCCGTGTTTATTAACACGTGTGGAAGATGAACGCGTGTCTGCCAACAATCTGAACAGCAGCAGGCGGGAATCGAACAGGAGATTAAAATAGTCCCCCCCAACCCCCCCACCGGCTGGCAGCTCCGTCCTCATCCCTGTGTTTGTTTTCTCTACTCGTTCATCCGCCGGCCGTTCCGTCATGTCACCCCCCCCCCCCCCACAGACACTGTCAGGAGATAGACCCCCCCACCACACCCCCACCCCCGCTCTCGTCTCACACTTCTATTCTGTAATCTACCTCTGTCTTAATCCTCACCCCCACACACACACGGTGAAACAGTCCAGGTTCACCTGGTGAAACAGTCCAGGTTCACCTGGTGAAACAGTCCAGGTTCACACGGTGAAACAGTCCAGGTTCACACGGTGAAACAGTCCAGGTTCACCTGGTGAAACAGTCCAGGTTCACACGGTGAAACAGTCCAGGTTCACGCAGTGAAACAGTCCAGGTTCACGCAGTGAAACAGTCCAGGTTCACGCAGTGAAACAGTCCAGGTTCACACGGTGAAACAGTCCAGGTTCACGCGGTGAAACAGTCCAGGTTCACGCGGTGAAACAGTCCAGGTTCACACACTGAAACAGTCCAGGTTCACGCAGTGAAACAGTCCAGGTTCACGCAGTGAAACAGTCCAGGTTCACGCAGTGAAACAGTCCAGGTTCACACAGTGAAACAGTCCAGGTTCACACGGTGAAACAGTCCTGGACTAAAGCCGTCGTCTTCCTGATTTATCTTCTCTGGAGGATTTTATTCCAGCTTTACAATCTTAGCATCATTAGCAGCATGTTAGCATCAGTAGCAGCATGTTAGCATCATTAGCAGCTGTTAGCATCATTAGCAGCATGTTAGCATCAGTAGCAGCATGTTAGCATCAGTAGCAGCGTGTTAGCATCAGTAGCAGCGTGTTAGCATCAGTAGCAGTGTGTTAGCATCAGTAGCAGCATGTTAGCATCAGTAGCAGCATGTTAGCATCAGTAGCAGCGTGTTAGCATCAGTAGCAGCGTGTTAGCATCAGTAGCAGCATGTTAGCATCAGTAGCAGCGTGTTAGCATCAGTAGCAGCATGTTAGCATCAGTAGCAGCGTGTTAGCATCAGTAGCAGTGTGTTAGCATCAGTAGCAGTGTGTTAGCATCAGTAGCAGCGTGTTAGCATCAGTAGCAGTGTGTTAGCATCAGTAGCAGTGTGTTAGCATCAGTAGCAGTGTGTTAGCATCAGTAGCAGTGTGTTAGCATCAGTAGCAGCGTGTTAGCATCAGTAGCAGCGTGTTAGTATCAGTAGCAGTGTGTTAGCATCAGTAGCAGCATGTTAGCATCAGTAGCAGCATGTTAGCATCAGTAGCAGTGTGTTAGCATCAGTAGCAGCGTGTTAGCATCAGTAGCAGCATGTTAGCATCAGTAGCAGTGTGTTAGCATCAGTAGCAGTGTGTTAGCATCAGTAGCAGCGTGTTAGCATCAGTAGCAGTGTGTTAGCATCAGTAGCAGTGTGTTAGCATCAGTAGCAGTGTGTTAGCATCAGTAGCAGCCTTTACGAGTTGAAACACCAAGTGATTAAATTGAAGAATTTGACTGAAATTTTTAATAGTGACCCCTGACCCTGACACCCCCCCTATGAAGAACAAGCGTGTGGATTCTCAGATGGAAGAGGTCTGTTTCACACATGCGTGACGGGGGCGTTCCCGTGTTGGAGGGAAACCTTCTGATTGGTGGCTTTGATGTCAGACATGGAGCCTCTATTCTGAACTGATTCCGTCTGATGATTATTTAAGATTAATTTGGTTGTTTTTTGTGCATTCTGCTTCTCTTCAAATGACCAGTCGTGCATGAAATCATCAGATGTAATTACCCCCCGGGGTGGGGGCGGGGGGGTTATCTGAAGCTTCTGCCTGCTAACAACCCTCCATCTATTCAAACCATCCGTCGCTCCTCAACAACCCCCCCCAGCGCCCCACCGGCATGTGGACCAGTTGCATCCCCCCCCCCCCGGTGGTAACCATGTGACTTGTTGCCACAGTAACCCCACTGGATGGGCAGGCGGGGGGTCTGGTTCGTTGGTTGGGGTTTTGGGATCCGACCGTCTGCTGAGTCGCTGCTGTTGATGGACGGCGCCATCCATCCGCCGCCGCGTCGTGACCAGCAGGCGTTCCTATAGACAACACAACCGTTAGCCGCGGCTATATTTAGCATGATGCGTGTTGTGCTTGTTCATATCAGGGAGCGTATGTAGCGTGTGTGTGTGTGTGTGTGTGTGTGTGTGCAGCACAATGACAGCCATGTATAAAAAGAGTCTCAGTTGCTAGGCAACCGCACCTAAAAGTGCTCCCCAACAAAAATATGATCTGTATGCAGCAGCAGGTTCTCCTGGAGCATGATGGGATTGGTTCCCGTTAGCGGAGCGTGTTTCCACTTCCAGTCAGCAACATGTGTTTAGCGTGTTTAAAGCGACCCCCCACCCCCTCAAACCCCCCCGTGGAGAGAAAACAGCTGGGCAGAATAAAATGAAACCAAAGCTGGCGTTAAGTTCCAAACCAAACCTCCGTTTCCTCCAGCGCTTCAATCAAGCTGATTGGCTCCCATCCAGAGAGACAGGCGAAATCTGATTGGTCGGTTCTGGTTGAGGCAGGACACTTCCTGTTCGTGTCCAGAGCGACTTGAACGGAGGTGAAGTCGGGACAAAGTGAGGAAGACGGGCGAGGCGCGACCACAGATCGATGGCCGAGAGTCCGAGTCAGCAGATCTGAACTCTGGGGGGGGTGGAGTCAGGGGGCGTGGCCTCAGAGGAACGAATTAAAAAACTCCTAACACGAGTCCAGGAAGTGATTCCGGGTCGCCGGCGCTTTGATGTCCATCGCTCCTGAAAACTCATCCCCTGCGGGCGCCGCCGGCCCACAATTCCTTGCTGCTTCTATTTCTGTGGTCAGACTGAGGTCTCCTGGGTGTGAACCCACGCAGGTGTCCACCTGTCTGAGACGCCGCCCCCCCCGCCCCCCATCTCATTGGAAAACTTCCTGCATGACTCAGTTTATTTCAAACCGGCTGGACTTCAAGTTGCAGCTTTGAATTAGAAGTTTCACCTCATTATAAACGGAATATTTGTCTTTTTTAAATACAGAACAAATTAAGACACGAGGGGCCAGTTTATTCTAAAAAATAAAAAGCACATAAATGAATAATTACACGTTTATTCATCATTCATTATTTTAAAACCTGTATCACGATATTTATTCTAATCGTGTCTTCAGGGTCAAATTAATGGTTTATTTAATTATTTACGATGAGCGTTTTATTTTGGCGGGTCAGATGGGACAGAAAGGGTTAACTGTGACCTTTTAAAGGGGGGGGGCTGCGACGGCGGATGATGTCGCTGCAGTCGTTCCCTTTGATCCTCCTCTGTGTTCTCGCGTTCTGTCTGCCCCCCCCCTTCCCCGGCTCCGCCCACCGCTGACGGATAAAAACACCCAGAATCCCCGGCGAGAACGCCGCCGTCCGCCTGCGGCTCCACAGATCGTTTTATTTCCCACCCCCAGAGGCGAAACTGCAGCTCCTCTTCATCATCATCATCATCATCATCGTCTGTAGGCGCAACCCAGGGGCGGGGCATTTGGAGGAGAGGCGGGGCTTAACACGCTGAACCTGAAAGTAGAAAATTAAATAGTGTGAAAAAGGAGCAAAGTTGCTTCCTTTCCATCGACCAATCGCTGCTTGAGGGAAGCCTTTCCATCAGAGGGGGTGGGGCTTCAGGTGCCACCCAATGAAATGACATTTCTAATTTTAGAGTAAAATTTAAAACCAAGGATTTTTTGTCGTAACATTTACTCTTCTAAGTTTTTCTTCCCAGACATCCCTTGTTTGTTGGTTTGTTTCTGAGTTTATTTTGGCGGGGACTTCCTGTGAGCTACCTGAGGGGCGGGGCAGAGCGGGGGCTCAAACAGATCAGAGCCAATCAGTCCGGACCGTCCAGACCAGATGGATCCTGGGCGATCGATCTCTGATCGGGTCCAGTCAGCTGAGAGGCGTTCAGGGTCACGGCGGCGTGACAGGAAGTCGATGGCGCGAGGGGGCGGGGCCGCCGCCGTTCAGCTGCAGCTGCGAGGTTAGTTCGGTCTCAGCTGGCAACCTTCACAGCAGCAGCTGCTTCGGTCAGAGGTCAAAGGTCAGATGGGGGCGGAGATGTTTTCTGACATCCAACAGGAACGAAAGGAAAAGTTAGAAATAGAGCTGAGTGAAGCTCGTTGCCGTGGCGACGCCACTACATCATCGTGGTGATGTCACTGAATCGTCATGACGACGCCAGTACATCTTCAAGTTGTCGTGGTGACGTTTACCCTCACCTGACTGTTGCTGTCCTGTTTTCCGAGGCGTTCCTGAAGTGCTCTTCAGAGTCTGAGACCTTTATTTTCTTTCAAAATAAAAGCATTTTAAAAGAGAAACTATTGGTGTTTAAGGTTCTGGACATTAACATCTTCTCCAGGAGAACGTTTGCAGCTTCGGTTCTTCTGAGCTTTGACTTCACTGAGGAGGAGTTTTTCTTTTTTAATCCCAGAATAAAGTGTTTTGTATTTTTAGCGATGCTTTCAGGGGTGTAGGATTTTTATCTATTTAGGTCAAAGCTCTGCAGGAGAGAATTTAGACTCTGGATGGAGGAGATGAAGCAGGTGATTAGAAATAAATGGAAATAATCTGACTTTAATGTGAAATCAATTCCATGTGCCTTTTTATTTTTCATGTTCCTATCAGTCATATTGATTTTTCACTCAAATCTGGATTAAAAACGGGGTATTGCTTTGTGTATTGATTACACTACCAGTCATTTCACTGATTTAACTTGTATTTAGGTCAGAAAAAAGTGAAGTACATTAGTTAACAGCCAAATGATTCGTCTTGTTTGACACCCAAATGTCCAAAATCCAATGTAATGTCGTTTATCTAAAAGAAACGCCACCCTACCTGAAAGGCAGCGCTCAGGGAATAAAAACCCAGGAGCTCGTGTTGTCGCTCAGCGGATAATTTTCTTTCTGAATTCATTGCGGTTCCCACCATCATCATCATCATCATCAAGGTGTTGTAAGAAGGCTGCAGCGTTGCCATGGACACCGCCAGACAGCTGTAGGGTGTATTTTGTTCGACTTTATTTTACCAGTATGCAAATCTGCAGACGCGATATAAGAAATGAAGTGTGTGTGTGTTTGTGTGTGTGTGTGTGTGTGAGTGTGTGTGTGTGTATAATGGCTGCTGTTTTGAGTCTGAAAGACCAGACTGAGGGAAAAGCGACCCGTGTGCTGCTGGGTTTTATCATCTAATCAAAGCAGGGCTTCACCTGAGAGTTAGCAGCCAGGTTCATGTTAGCATTACGAAGCTAATTAGATCCAAACTACACAACCAAATCAAGTCGACACAGTTCAGACCAAACTAATCGATCAGACGCAGCCGGAAGCAGATCGCAATTAAACCCAGAGACATATTTCAAAAGCTAGAGGACCAACACATCATTAAACACGGATTACATCACGGATCAATCAGTGGAATTAAACATTTAGAAAATGCGATCGAGGCGTTTCCATGACGCCCAACCAGCCTCATCTCCGCTGGCGCTAACGGTTCTTCTCAAGGACGTCTCGACTTTAAAAGTTGATCATCTCGCAACTGGAAAGCACCAACTTCCTGCTCTGATGTCACTTCCTGTGGGAATTTTTCCTTCATTTCTTAAAACTTGATGATAAAAGTCGTTGCGTCTCCACGCGGCTTTGATGTCGGTTTTGCTAGGTTTCGCTCCTGACCTTCAGAATAAAAGCGCTGAAATGAAGCCGTCGGATGGAGAGGATGAACGTCTTAACGCAGGAGGTCAGAGCGACGCTCTCTCAGCGCGTTGATACACCAATATCTTCCAAAACCGGGGCTGCATCGGCGTCACGGCGATGCGTTCAAGGTCAGGAGTTTCTGGCTTCAGCGTCGCTCCTGACGACCTGAGGTTAACTCAGACGTGAACGTGGGCCGGACGGAGAAGCTATTTTTAAAAACTCCTTGTGTTTCCATTTATAATGCAGCACAGCTTCAGCCGAGTCCGGCTCCCGCCTTTATTTATGGATTCCCTGTCACCATCCAAGATAGCGCTGCTGCTACACACACACACACACACACACACACACAGAATGCATCTTGTCCCGCTGAGGCGGCGGTGATGAATGGCCTCCACAGGGTCACCCGGAGACTCTCGATCCGTGACGTGAGGCGTCACGTGAAGCCGGCCGCTCCGTCTATCACGCCGTTTCGCTCAAAGACGCCGCGCTTCCACTTCTTTTATCGCCGCCACCTGTTCCCCAGGTGTTCCAAGTCGGCGTCTTATTTCCTTTAAACGTCTCCTGAGCGTTGACCTTTCTGACCCCGTCTCTTCGAATCATGTGACGTTTTTTAATTTAAAAAAAATACAACTGAATATAATTTTTTTGTTTGTTTGTTATGCAGTTATAGTAATTCAGGATTTATTAAGTCCGGATTTTTTTATCCCAGGTGAGAATAAAATCATTCTAGATGGGTTTATTCTGCTTCTGATTGATGGGCTTGTTAGCCCTGAATGAGGCCTGACAGGAAACTGCAGCTCTTCTCACACTCAATCTGAATAACATTAAATATTCATTCAAGCAAAATTTACAAGTGACGATAAAAATGTAGCTGGAGGCTGCAAAATAAAAATCCTCATTTCGTGTTTTCAAGTCGTAAAACTTTTAATTTTATTTAAATGTCACCCTCAGTAGGAAATAAATCCACAAGTGATTTTCAAAAAGTTTTAAGTTTCATTGTCGGAGCTGTTTGAATCCATCAGTGAAGATACTTTATGAGTAAACCTTTGTTGAAATGTGAACCATGTGGCCTCCAGCCCTCTAGGGGGCGACTGTGCATAAATATTACAACAACATGGATGCGTCAGTTTCTAGTTAACACTAATTTCCTAATAAAGTGAAATATTGTATATTGATAGTAAAGATATTTAAGGCAGTGTTCACTGGGATTTTTCGACCAATAGGGGACAAGCAGACGATGTGAGGATCTCTTTGACCCTCAGTTTGGACTGTCAGACGTTCAAACCCTCCTGTCAGCCTTCCTGTTGGGTTTAATGACTTCCTGCCTCCACAAAGACGCCATTGATTCATTTCAGAAACCTTTTCCAGTGGACGCGGGGATTAGAACCAGCAACCCTCGCCTTAGTCTGCGGAGGCTCTGGATTTAGCACGCTTCGACCTTTGACCTGTGCATCTCAACCGCTTGACTGGTAACCGACGGCAACCGAGCCAAACCATCAGCAGTGTTGTTTTTCCTCCTGGATCAATGGCGGCGCATCGATCGGTGGATTTATTAGACGTATCGACCGTTTCGCCCGCGCCGCAGCGGCATCGCGGACGTATCGGCGTTCGGTCGACGTGCATAAAAAACATTTTCAAACCGCTCGCTGACGTTTGACCTTTGAAAGCTGGCATTTTGGTCGATTGTTCTGTTTGTCTTCCTCAAATCGACGGCGACGGTTTGACCGGCTGTTTGCCCCGTTAACCAATCAGCATCAACTGGGCTCGGCAGACAGATTGAGAGCAGGAGAGGTCGTCTGGGGGTCAGCGGTGAATGTAACGTATAAAACGCGACGCTACTGGTCGATGATAGCGTTAGCAAACTGAAAAATGTTTGATCTTGTCCATAAATGTAGGAGGAAAAAACATTTGGATTGATTTCCATTCTCCCTGGTGGCGGCGGCTGATGACTCTGCTGAGACCGATTTGTCTTGATCAGTTGAGGACGACTGAAGACTGGATGTTTGGAGTGTTCCCCTCTGCAGATTTGACTAAGAATTCCTCTAATCTTGAGTTTAAGCAACAATTCCAGATTACATTAGCATTAGCTTTAGCTTTATATATCTAGCCGTCGCCAAGCGTTTCTTTTGCGATTGCGGGAACGAATTCAAAGACGCTTCGTTTTACTCGGAACTGAACCCGTCGGTGTTCTGGAGGAGTATTTTTAGCGCTCCTGATCGTAGCGCTAACCGGCTAACAAGTTAGCATGCTGCAAAGCGACGGGGCATCACACCTCCGAGATGCTAAATATGTAACTCCGTCTCTCAGCTGAATGCAACGGGAATCTGTTATGATAAAATCGAGGCTGGTCGTATCCCAGAATCCTCAGGGGGGTTCCTCAGCGGGGGAACGCCGTCCTCTGGTCAGCTGATGCAGCGAGGTGTCGGATCAGAACTCGCTGGAGAACTTAAGCTAGCCTTCTAAAGCCGGCCAATCACGTCGCACCGAACCCCTCTAACTTGAACTCGTTCACCCCGGGGGGCAACTGGCGTCGCCATGGAAACGCTCAGAGATGAGGTACAACCGGCAAATCCCTGAAACGTCTGGCGGGGGTAAAGGGGGAGCCGTCGCCATGGTGATGTGGAGACAGGGATCTTCTGTGAGGGGATGTTGTCATGGAAATAAACAATTCATGTCATCGGGGGGGGGGGGGATGACTCAGCTGTGATGACTGCATTCTTGAAAAAATAAAAATAAAAAAAATAATAAAAAAACAAATTGAATTTTCATTATTTTTCAAACAGAAGAAGAATTTAAATTTAACTTCTGAACTCCTGACCTGATTTTTAATTTTTATCTGCACAGAAACAAATCGGGCTACAAACTCCGCCTCCTGGAGATAAAGAGCTTTTGATTGGTCGCCTGTTTCCGGATCATAACAGATCATTTTGGATGAGTCACCATTAAAACTTATAAATATATAAATACAAAACAAAACAAAAATGTTGTCATTTTTTAAACTATTTCTGGACGGCTGATGAATCTGATTGGTTCGCCCTTCATCTCGGAGGAGGAGCTGGAAAAGAACCAGACGGATGATTGGATGGATGGATGGATGGATGGATGGATGGATTCCGTAGTGTTGCACCACCCTGTTTATACAGAAACCAAATTGGGGTTGTTTTTTTTCCTTTTGTTGCCATGACAACACGCCAGATACTGGTCAGAAACCTCTTGGCTGATGAAGACACACTCGGCTGACTCCCCATCCGTCGATGGATGCTCTTCATCTTCTCAGGAGATCCGGTCGGGCGTCTCGTGATGGATGCGGCGCCGCCAGATCTTCATTTGCATAATTTTTTAGGACGCCACCGAATCCCGAAGGTCCAGATGCTGCAGATGGTGTGAGGATAAATCACAATTAAAGTCTCACCTTAAACATCCGGACCCGACCGCCGGTTGTTTTAACCCTTTGATTTTTACACGAGTGTTCATTTAAGGCCTAACTAACCGGGGCGACCGACACGAGGCTGATTTATCTCTGCAGGCTCAGGAAATCAATATTTACTACAAGCAGATCATCATTTCTGCTGGGGCTAATCTGCACTTCCTGGAAATGGAAGCAGCCCGACTCCTCGTCCCGATCTCCACCATTTGTCTTCCTGGGTGGAACCGACCTCCTTCAGTTGTTGCTGTTTTCGCATTCGACTCATAAACTCATAAAATACATTTAAAATCAGCCCAGGAATTAAATTTAATCCATAATGTAGAAGAAGAAACCAAATTCGAAAGCTGAGGAAATGCTCTTTTCTGCCACAAGGGGGCGCAAAACAAGACAGGAAGTTGATTTGATTTCGTAACACAGTGGTGCCTCTACTGAGGAAATTAATTGGTTCTGATAGAAATTTAAAAAGTAGAAAATTTCGCAAGTCGAGACGCGTTTTCCATGCAAATTTACCTTTTAACTGCTTTCCTCATTGTTTTTTTCCCTCTTTGGTTCATGCCCTCTTGCCCCCCCATGAACAACAGAGTGAATTCCAGTCCTCCTCCTGAACTTCTCCAACCACCCACGCACGCCTTAAACTCCTTAAACTTCCTTTAGTTTTAATAACGTGGTGATTGTAGATGCATTACGGCCATATTCTTTGGTGAGATCAACCAAACGCATCCCTTTTTCAGGCTTTTCTATCATCTCTTGATTTGTTTGTACGGACAAAAAAACTCTTTTCTTCGTCTTTTCTTTTCCTCTTTTCTCCGTCACTTTCTTGGGGTCCATAGTGAATACTCTAAAAGTTAATATATTTACGTAAAACTATCAGAACACCTCAGGGGTCGAGGGCCGAATGAGGAGGACGCTGCATAGACACCTATCTAGATACACACAGAGGTCCCTCTGAGCCAATGGGATGCCAGGATGCTAGGTAATAGCCAATGGCAGAGCAGCTATGAGAATGTTGCGTTCAGGAACCTGTGGGAGCTGAGAGTATCAGCCCATACTGTATTTTTACCTTTCGTAACTCTAAAATTCTCACGTAACTAGAGGAAATATTTTCTTGTTGGGGCGTTTCGTAAGTAGAAAATTTCGCACGTAGAGACGTTCGTAAGTAGAGGTACCACTGTACGTTGAATCAAAGTGACGTAAAAACAGTCGTATGTTAAGATGCATCCTTTAAAAACATGATGTTCATGTTAGCGCTAGCTAGTGTGTTTCCAGCGCTAACGACCAATGGGTGAAGAGGTTCTGTTTCTGCTGAGTCAGCCATCTGTGGACCATCTGGACGCTCCTAACGTCTCGTTTAGATCCGTTGGGGTTCTGGCGAACCTGCGTTCATCAGGACGCTTCAGTTCCTCCTGACGAGTTTCTGACACTTCCTGTCGTTTTCCCCCTTCCTCACATCAGAGGCGTCGTTTGACTTCCTGTCGGGTGCAAATTTATTCGTCCTGCCTCGTTTACGAAGACAAACCGGTTTGAAAACGTTTCCACAGAAGCGCCGCGGCGGCGTTTCGTTTCATCCTGATGCTAATGGCGTTCAGCGCTCTCTCCCTCCATCATGGTGGGTCAATCACCATCATCACTCGGAGGCTTCAAACAGCCGGTTATCCTCCGAGCGTCTGATTCACGATCCGTCTGTCAGGGTGGCATTTGTAGCAACAGCTAACTGCTGGTTAGCATACTACGCTAAACAGATATTTCAAAGCATAAGCAAACGTCAACAACAACAACATCTGGTGCTGAATTTTAATTTTAATTTTAATTTTAATTTTAATTTTAATTTTAATTTTAATTTTAATTTTAATTTTAATTTTAATTTTAATTTAATTTAATTAATTAAAATTAAACAACAACATCCGGTGCTGAATTTTTAAAGTACGAAAGAAAAACTAGTTTAAAGGACTTTGATTTAAGGCAGTTTTTCCTCCTCTAAAGTGGGCGGAGCTTGTCTCCCTACTGACACCTACTGGACACATGTTTTCAGCGGGTGATAACAAAATCAGGATGCATTCTGGGATGTGTAGTTTTAGGATGCAACATGTTTTGATGTTCATCATCGTGTATTTCTTTTATTTTAAACGTTTTTTATTAAAGTTTTTTGTCATTTTTTGAGTGTAAATAAAACTAAACTTTGTTTGTTGTTTGTCAACTAATTAATATTCAACATGTGACAAAATTAATCCATTGTGACCCCGCCCCCCCATCAGACACCTCACCCCATCATTGCTCGTTCCCCTTGTCGTCCCAGCGACAGCTGGTCATTCTGACTCCGCCCCCTAACCCCTCCCCCCATACAGTAATAATTCAATCAATCACGTTAATAAATCTCCACGGTTCTGGTGAACAAACACAAACGACTGCTCATTAAAAAGCATGCGTTTCCCTCCGGGACGCTTAATAGCGTGATTTTTCTCTGTCGCTCTGTTTGCTGGTAATAACCTCCAAACGGGCGTCGCAGGAAGATGAGGCCGAATGATTGATTGATTGATTAATTGATAGGGCATCGCCGTGATTGATCGAGGGAGTGATCAGCTGCGCCGTCTGAGGATGGAAAATAAAACACTTCACAATGAAGGTAGTTTGTACCTGGTATGGTTAGCGTTACGGTTAGCATCACGGTTAGCATCACGGTTAGCGTTACGGTTAGCATCACGGTTAGCGTTACGGTTCTTCTACGTGTTTGAAATTCGTTCTGTTTTACTGAATCTGATTTTAACTGATTTTAAATATTTAAATTAATCGAAACCTCATTAATGAATATATTTAAATAATATTTTTTTTATGAATCTATAACGTTGTTTCATATAGTACAGAAAAACGTTTCCGTTTCCTTGTGGGTCACGGGGGTTGTTACAGCTTGATAATATATGTTTTATTCTGATTTTATCAGCTTTTAATGGTTTATTAGTGATTTAATGATTCCATTATTTGTTTATGTAATTCTACTTTTTTTAAAACTTAAACAGTTTTGACGTCATTACTAATAAAATCGTTAAAATTAACAGTTTGTTTAGTTTTTATATTGTACTATTGGTTAAACTCAGTCTTTGCACAGGGCTTCTGGCGTATGTTCTGTTATTACTTTTGGGATGCAGTAACGTCGTGTTGGGATGCACACAGTTTTTGAAGCGCATCCCAGGGATGCACTACTTTCTGGAGGTAACATGAACTCCAAATGACGTAAATCCGTCCTGTTTCCTGTCTTTCCAAATCGTTAATTTGGAAGTCTTTTCTTAAGGAAACAGTTTTTGTTCATTGGAGGCTCAGATGTCCTTTCCCCTCGTCTCTCCTCCTCAGAATCCTTCTGAAGCGTCTCCGTCTTCCTCCCGTCTCTCCATCCGTTACTGACGGAGCAGGGAGGCGTCACCGAATCTCATTTCCTCTGGAATGACCCTAATTATACGGTCAGAAAATCTAAGATAATTAGCGCTCAGGATTTGAGATCTGGTCCTTGACTCCTGATGAGGCGTCAGTTTCCCCGGCAGGAAACTGGAGGGAAAGTCACCATAATTAAAGACGGAGGACGGAATCAGCTGAGAGACACAAGAACAAAAGTACTTTACTTCCTCTCAGTCTGTTTGGGATGTCCTACATTTCCCAGAATGCCTCACTTTCCGCACTTTTTGTCGTTTTTTAGATAAGCACTGTTCTATTTTACAGCAGTCATGTGATGATGGATGACGACTCGTCTATGCGGGTGACGCCGTTCTTCTCCTTTAGACAAACCCATACACATGTTGACTTTCAGGTGAGGTTGTCACGGTGATGATGATGAAGACGAACCCCCCAGCAACGGGATTATACGTCAGTGAAACCGTCAAGCTGGCGATGTTGGAATAACCCCCCCCCCCAACGAAAAACACACAATCCCGGACAAACGATGCAGCACATCCAGAGGTCAAGATGTTCCTCGCCAAACAGCTGATCTGCACGATCAGCAAATCCCAAATCGCACCCCCTCCCGCTGCGGACTTGGCCCCCCCCAGCGACAAAAGAAAAATCCATTATGTGCAGCTTTCTCACTGCAAACGCCGGCAAAATCTGATCTCCCTCCCGCTGAGGGTGAGAGGTCACGGGGGGGTCGTGTGCGTCCTGCGAGGCGGCGCTCGGGGTGAATTTAGCGAGTGACGCTAGGCTAGACGCTTCTGGTCCCCGATCCGCTCCCACTCCTCACCAGGAGGGTTTTGCCGGACTCCGGCCGCCGTCGTCACCCCCGGCGGGATAAAGATGGACGCCTCTCATCTCGTCCTTGCGACCGCGGTCGTTAGCAGCGCGCCGCCGCCGCCGCCATCCTTTCCCACCAGCCTTTGCATATCGCCGAGCAAATTAACTGTCAGAACTGCATCGCATGCACTCCCTTTATTGAATCTCGCCGGCAAATTGGTTGTTAGGAATCCTCAGGGGGGGATCGGCTTGGGGGGGGGGCCCGGTGAAGGCTCGGCCCTGCTGGGGCCGGTATAATGGAGAGGAGGGGAGGCTGTTAGCGCTAAGACCACATGACCTGTAATACAGAAAATACAACGTGAACTTTAGCGCTAATGAGCTCATTAAAATACCGTCGACTGAAGTCAAACGTTTGAGTCGACTTTTTTGACTTTTTTCTCTTGAATCATCTAAAATTAAAAAAAGAAAATGTGTTTTTAATCAAACATAATTGGCTAACCTCGCTAATGCTAGCAGCAGCAGCTACAAAAAGCTAACGATCCACGATGTTCAGTCGCTGAAGTCACAGGAAGTTAAGATGACATCATCGTCAAAAACAAGAAAATATGACAATATGAAATGTTCCGATGTGATTGGTGGAAAAATCAACATCACAGATTGGATCCCTCGCCTGATTGGCCGAGGGCTGATTCTGGCGTTCCACCATGATGGCGTCCGGTTTGATGGAAGCTCTGGCGGCGGATCTATTTCTATTTGTTTACGCCCGTAAATGCACTCTAGCGCGTGTTGGCGTCTAACGTTTAGCGTTTCATCGATGCGTCCGACCTCTGGCCCCGCCCCGTTGCTGTCTGAACGGACGCCGGCTGTTTGCAGATCGCTATCTGTCGGATCGAGTTAGCATCGACCTGCTCCGTTGTTATCGCCGCCCTCTGGGTAACTGAGGAGAGACGCTCCGGTTTCATGTCGGGGACAGGAAGCGTGGCGATAAACGGCGCCGCGCCGTTCAACGACGCTCCAGGGCGGCTGTAGGATAATCATGTTCTGATGGGCGTGGCCTTGCAGACCTTCATCAGGTTAGGGATTGAGGTCAAGGGGTGGAGCCATCAGTGGTGCAGAGTTTCGCTGCGTGCTGGTTGGTTCCTGCTTACAGATGTGAACGTAAGCTGCAATACCACCAGACAAGGTAGGGGGCGATGTGGCTACGATTCAAGCTAGGCATGGGCTAACGGCAGCGGGACCAACGTCAAAGGCAACTTCCTGTCGTTTAGCTTTTAGCTGTGCATAAAAAACAAACGCATTCAATTTTTTAATTTAAATTTAAATTTTAACATACTGTGTGTATATACATATATATATATATATATATATATATATAATTGTTTTCAGCTTTATTAAAAGGAAACTTCTCCACAGTTAGAACCCAACTATCATTACCCAGCATTCCTTGCTCTTATTTTGGATGAAGTACTTCGGGACCACCCTAACCTGGGGCCCGGATCACCGTCCACAGCATCTGATAATGTGCGTTATTGCTTTTTTAATTTGATCCTCTGATACGAGTTCCTCCAGGGAGCCGAAAAATCAGGAGTCGCATTTAATATGAAGCCGATAAACCGTCGATTCCCTCAGTCGGTTATTCAGAATTATCCAAAAAAGGATGTTTACAGGCTACAAAGTTTTATTTCTAAGTCACTAAAGCTGAGTTTGAAGAGACGGTAGAGGAGCAGCTCCCTCTAGTGGCTGAAGCAGGAAGATTTGACCTAATATTTTTGTCTCTTTTTCTGGATCTTTAATTATTTCTTTTTGAATCACCTTTAATTCTGTTCGATTCTGTGTGTGCAGGTTTTTAATCGTCCTGGGCTGTTTGATTCTGGCCATCCTGACCACGTTCAGAGAGCATGAGAAGGTGTCTGCACACTGGCTGGTTATACTGGTGAGACCAACTGGGTAAACTGGGGGAACCTTCACGCTTCAGCTAAACTTTGATGCACTGATTCTGATTTACTTGCGTCCAGGAAACATTCGCCATCTTCATCTTCGGCGCGGAGTTTGCTCTGAGGATCTGGGCGGCGGGATGCTGCTGTCGCTACAAAGGCTGGAGGGGGCGGCTGAAGTTCGCTCGCAAACCCCTGTGCATTCTGGGTAAAACCTTAAGAGCGTCAGACGTAATGACAGGTTGGACGGTGACGTGACCAGCTCTTCTTCCTCAGACATCTTCGTCCTGATCGCCTCGGTGCCGGTGGTGGCCGTGCGTAACCAAGGTAACGTGTTGGCCACCTCCCTACGCAGCCTCCGCTTCCTTCAGATCCTGCGGATGCTGCGGATGGACCGGAGGGGGGGGACCTGGAAGCTGCTGGGGTCGGCCATCTACGCTCACAGTAAGGTAAGCGAGGAGGAGGAGGAGGAGGAAGGTCAAGGACCCCTTAGGCGTCCTTGACCGAGTTGCCCTTTGTGACTCCTTCGAATGCTGGAGTCACCCCGAGACTCTGCGGGGCGATCTGTGGTTCTTAGCCTCCGGTTTGACACCAGGTGGGATAAAATCCCAGAATCCACCTCTGCTCTGCTCTGCTTAGGAGCTGATCACCGCCTGGTACATCGGCTTCCTGTCTCTGATCCTGGCGTCCTTCCTGGTCTACCTGGTGGAGAAGGACGACGTCTCCGTCAACGTGTCCGACCACGATAGTCCGACGGTTCAGGCCAAAACGCAGGACTTTGACACGTATGCCGACGCGCTGTGGTGGGGGCTGGTACGTAGATGACATCATCGATAAAATACCTGAACGCTGTTCCGTCTTTGATCGTATGTCAAAAGGTTTCCATCACATAAGAAGGAACGCCCAGATTTCCAGAATTTGTCAAATGAATCCGTGTCGCTGAGCCGGACTCGGTTGGGTGGTCCGGTCTTGATGGACCCTCCCACTCAGATAGTTCCCTTCCAATCAGGGATGTTCTCCAACCAGAGAGCTAGCTAGCTAGTGTCCGCCTGAGGAATCCTTGAGCAAGTCCCCCCCAGACTCTGCTGGGCGGTCTTGTGTTGGCGGACCCTCCGTGTCGGATAGTTCCCTTCCTATCAGGGAAGCCCTTCAACCAGAGAGATAGCTAGGATGCCCAAGGATGTAGCTAGCCCTACATCCTTGGGCATCCTTGACTGAGTTGCCCTTTCTGACCCCTTCAAATGCTGGAGTCACCCCCAGACTCTGCTGGGCGGTCTGGAGTTGGCGGACCCTCCTTCTCAAATAGTTCTCTTCCTATCAGGGAAGCTCTTGAACACGAGGGAGCTAGTTGGCTAGCTAGCGATCCCTGCATCCTTGGGCATCCTTAACCGAGTTGCCCTTTGTGACCCCTTCAAATGCCGGGGTCACCCTGAGACTCTGCTTGGCGGTCTAGTGTTGGCGGACCCTCCTTCTCAAATAGTTCTCTTCCTATCAGGGAAGTTGTTGAACAAGAGGGAGCTAGTTGTCTAGCTAAATCCCCCTTGATCAACGATGTGTGAGCTAGCTAGCCAGCATCCGCCTGAGGCGTCCTTGAGCAAGCTGCCCTTTGTGACCCCTTCAAACGTCAGGTGACCCCGGTCACGAAGGGCGACTCGCTCGCTTTAGGTGGACGCTAGGTCACCCTGTAGTGTAGCCGCTACGCTAAATGTCACGTGACCTCCTCCTCAAATGCGACTAAAGGTGAAGTCCTAATGTACCCTGTTGGTGACCTCTACTGACCTGACGCCAGGACGTTCAGGTTTAACCCTTCGGGTGACACCTCCTCATCTCTTTCCAGATCACCTTGACGACTATCGGCTACGGCGACAAAACCCCGAAGACGTGGGCGGGACGCCTGCTGGCTGGCACCTTCGCCCTGATCGGCGTCTCATTCTTCGCACTACCTGCGGTGGGTATTCCTCTGTGTGTTCACCAAACTCGGCTCCACCTACGGGTGGAGGCGGAGCTTCAACCGGCCGCCGGTCGTCGCTCGTTCATGAGTCTTTCTGTGCCTGCAGGGGATTCTGGGATCGGGTCTGGCCTTGAAGGTCCAGGAGCAGCACAGACAGAAGCACTTTGAGAAGCGCCGACATCCCGCCGCCGGACTCATCCAGGTGAGACGTCACATGACCCCAGCGACGCCTCGGCGAGTCATCGACCATGTGTTGACCCAGACTCCCCGTTGTGTTTTCTTCCAGTCCGCCTGGAGGTACTACTCCACCAACCCCATCAGGGAGGACCTCATCGCCACCTGGAGATTCTACGAAACCATCATCGCTCTTCCCTGCTTCAGGTAACTGCCCACCTGACGTTAAATAGAACGCCACCGCCAACGAGAACAGGCTAGCGCCGGTTAGCATCAGGAGTCACGCCAGACCTCCATCCTGTTTTTAACTTCCATCCTGTTCTTTCTCTCTCTCCTTCTCTGTCCAAAGGAAGGATCACCTGGAGGCCATAGCCAGGTAGGACCTCTTCTCTAATCCCAGCCAATCAGAGATGAGTCTCCCTGATAGCGCTTTAATTAGCCGCTCGGGCTAGAAGCGCTCTCCTGGAATATCTCTGTTGTTGTGCTTCTCGTCGATTATGATATGAACCCGATGGAATAAATGTCACGACAAACAGGAAGTGAGATAGGAAGTACATTTATTTACATTTAGTTACATTTAGTTACATTTAGTTACATTTAGTTACATTTAGTTACATTTAGTTACATTTATTAGTTACATTTAGTTACATTTATTAGTTACATCTGACCCTTTGAGGTGAAAATGAGTTTGACCCCCCTGGTTTAAAGGATAAACAGCGCTGGGGTGGTTTTTGAAAAGGGTCAGCCTTCGCTGGTGACATGTGGGCGGTCTCTTCCTCCTCTTCCTCCCCCCGGTTGGGTCGTAGCCCCCCCACACTGAAGCGTTCTGTCCCGACGCCTCCTGGCCTCCACTGAGGCCTCCTGTTCCTGTTCGATGCGCCGGATTAAGTTACAGCAGCTGAAAGCAGCAACAACGGGGGCGTTGAACCGCCATCAGGTCGGGGGGGGGGTCCCAGAGGAAAAGTGTTCCAGACACGGCGCAGAACAAAAGTTGATCTTGTACGTTTGAATGTGTCGTCATAGATACATTTTTATTTACAGTAATACTCGTGTAATCTAACAGTAATATGACACGTGTTCTAGAATGAGGACATGATGAGTCATAAATGAACAAATAAAACACGGTTTGCAGAAATTTAGAATCCCAGAATCTGTTCTGGAGAGGGGCGGAGCTTAAAGCTGAGGATTGAAATTAAAATAGAGACGGAAAACAAAAGATGATGATCTGAACGACTGTTGTGAACAAAGAGAAGGGAGGTGGAGAGAAAGAAGGGGAGAAAAGAAGGGTAGAAAGGAGGAAAAGAGGAGGCAGGGAAGGAAAGAGAGAGAACAGAGGGAGGTAGAGACGGAATCCAGTCCCTCGTCGGATCAGCGGCGCTGAATTATCTCGTTCTGAGCGAAGAGGTGGACGAACGCCAGGAAGTACAACAGAGCTGCCATGTCCAACAAGGAGATAAGAGTGTGTGTGTGTGTGTGTGTGTGTGTGTGTGTGTGTGTGTGTGTGTGTGTGTGTGTGTGTGTGTGTGTGTGTGTGTGTGTTTCTGGAACGATGCCAGCTTCTCCGACAGTTTTACTCCGTCTTCATTTAGAGCCGAACATCAAACATGATAAATAAACTCAAATAAAGTCGTTCCCTGTAATAAAATGTGAACTTTATTAGTCGACGTCCTTCTATAATAAAAAATGTTTGCTTCACCGGTTTTAAATTTTTTGGTTTTAAATTTTTTAGCTTTTAATTCTGACGCCCACATCAAACCACCCAGACTCTTCATCCTCACCTTTGACCCTCCTCTTCCTCCTTCACCGATCCGACATGGGATTTAACGTTTTTGTTCAGCTCATAAAAAGCAATAAAATAATTCAAATCAGACCCGGTTCGTAGAAAACCTTTTGCAGCCGGTGTGTTTCTGATGACGCCACACCCCTCGTGGGGGGGTTACATTATTTTCCTATAGTTGTGTTGCCTGGTTTAGCAGCAGCCATTAGATAATCACAGGTCATTTTCTGCTCTTTATTCGATTGAAAGGCGTTCAGAAAGCGCCTCTCTTCCTTTAAAGCTTCCTATTCTGTATCCTCTCAGCGCAGTAATCTGCTGCCTCCATTCCACCCCCCCACGTAGAGCCTCATATTGTTTGTCTGCTGTGGGAGAAAAGTCGCTGAGAACGCTAGGTCTGTTGTCGGCTCCGATTACCCCACCTCCCTGCCTCCTCCAAGGCAAACAGGAGTCTTATTTTACCCGGGGAGCGCTCGCCTTTGTGCTGCCAAATATTGTCAGCCATTGGACGATGGAGGAGGATTATTACGGCGAGGCGGCGGACCGCAAGAGCTTAATTCCTCCGTGAGTCGAGTCTGACTCAAGGAAAGCTGTAGCGGAGATGAGACGATAGGAATATCTGATGCGAGCTCAGGAAGACAGTAGACTGTTGAAGGTTGTCAAAGTTTCCCCAAACCCCCGTCAGATGTCGGAGGCTTTGATCAAACATGTTGAAAAATGTAAAAAAGACTGTACGTTTAAGACCCCTTCAAGGTACAGTATGTGGTAGATCGAGATTGAGAGTTGGGTTGCCCAGACCTCTAGAGTTTCCAGAGCTCCATTGGAGCTCCTCAGTGTGATAGATTTGCCCATCAAGTCTTTAGAGTTTAAAGGTGAGGACATCCAAACAAGAGTTCAGGCAAGAGGACGTTTGAATCCCGAGACAGGAGCTGCTTTAGGAGCTCTGAGTTGTAAGACTTGAGAGATTCCAGCTGGTCGCCCCTTGGTATGAGACTGTCCTACGGTGTTCCTGTTTTCCACACTGTTGATTCTGTCTTCTATTTTAGCCAAAAGTTGAGTATCCTGGAGCGGGTTCGCCTTCCGAATGCACGGCCATCGGTTGGAACAGGCAAGAAGATCACAGGTAACGTTGACTCCATCGAAGAAAGTCCCTCCAAGGAGCCCAAACCTGCCGGCTTCAGTAACCGGGAACGCTTCCGCACCGCCTTCCGAATGAAGGCGTACACACTCCGCCAGAGCTCTGAAGGTAGGGAAACGATGTAGGTCATCCCAAATTAAAACATAGGTTTGGTCTACAAGAGTCCAGTTCAGGCACTTAACCCAGGACTTTGCGTTTTTCGTCAGGACTCTTACCTCTTATCTTTGTCAGATGCCGGAGCCTTGGCGGACCCAGCCTTAGAGGAGCGGGGCTTCCCCGCCGACATCCTCATGGAGGAGATGATCCCCACACTGAAACTGGTCATCAGGGCAGTCAGGTCAGGGACTTTAAATGGACTGATGGCCTAGTGCAGCTCACCTGAGCCAGTGGGCGAAGGTTCGGCGCTGGTTTCGGTTGCTTGTCTTTAGTGTCAAGGGTATTTCCAATAGATCCAGAAGTTACTGGAAAGATTGCATGATTTGGCTGGTCTGGGAATGTGGTCGGATCCATAATGATTGATTTAGGCTGGTTTGGAAGGAAATCCCAACCACTGAGCACCTGATAGAGTAACAAAACTGTTCTGTCACCAACACAACCTCTTTGTCTCGTAGGATCATGCAATTCCTCTTGAACAAGAAGCGGTTCAAGGAAACTCTGAGGCCTTACGATGTCAAAGACGTGATCGAGCAGTACTCTGCCGGACATCTGGACATGCTCTGTCGAATCAAATACCTCCAGACAAGGTCAGAAAGGAGGGAAGCAAATGAAGTGAAGCGAATCTGGTCTTTTCCCCAAAGCTAATCCTGTTTTTCTTCCTTTCAGGATTGACATGATTCTTGCCCCTGGACCACCCCTCACCCCAAAACAAAAGAAAACTCAGAAAACACCCTTTGCCTATCCGTCCAATCAGTCACCCAGGTACAGTCACACCTGGAAATGATGATTTTGTAAAACCACGGTTGACTTCGCTAAAGTAAAAACTAGCAACTTGGCTAAAACAGTTGCAAGAATGCACTTCTTTGATCGTATCACCAGATATTGTGATCTCTTTCCCGATAACAAATACTGTTGTCGTCCACGTCTACTGAGTATCCCTGTGTCCTAGGCATGAGTCCTACCCAGCCAAAGCCACCTCCTTGCCAGATACCGACGACCAAAGCATGATGGGTAGATTCGTCAGGGTGGAGAGACAGGTGAGTGTCAGGTGTGAAAGACATTGAGTTGAGTTGAGTTGTCAGAAAAATCAGGCGCAATGTGTCTCTGTCTCAGGTGGAGGACATGGAGAAGAAGTTGGACTTCCTGGTGGACATGCACATCCAGCACACCGAGCACCTGCAGGTGGACTCTGCCGGCGATGCCCACATGACCCTGGAGGCGTGTGAACCTACGGCGAACGGTGAGATCCGTCGGGTTTTCTTCAACTACGCCGAGGCGTTCCCGCACATGTCCTACCAGGTGCCTGTCAGCAAGGTGAACCTCTACTACGGCAGAGGAAGGGGTGGCGGCGAGGAGGCGGGGTTGACGGGTGGAAGCCACGCCCGCTCTGACCGCGAGCGCCCGCCATCGCACCAACGCCGCGCTCCAGCCGCCATCCCCACCTACACCGAACGCCCCACGGTGTTGCCCATCAGCTCCTTGCAGGACTTGTCAGTGGGGTTGGGCAGGACCACAGGGGGGCGGGGGGGCGACTCGCCGCTCTCCATGCTGTCGGTGAATCACGAGGAGCTGGAGCGATCGCCCAGCGGCTTCAGCATCTCTGGGGATCGGGAGGGGGAGGAGGGACAGGTCGTACCGGCGGATGTCGGGGTTGTGACCAGGGACGAAAACTGGGCACGACCCAGACCGAGCTACCTGGCGGAAGGGGAGACGGACACAGACACTGACCCCTTTACCCCCAGCGGGGGCCCTCTACCGCTCTCCTCCACGGGGGAAGGTTTTGGCGACGCCGTGTGGAACACACCGCCCTGAGAGGCGGGGCTTCACAGGAACGGACAAATCGGAGAGAAGACCTTACGTTGAAGTCTCTGAACCCAACCCAGTTTGGGTCAAAGCCACACCTCTGGACCAGAACATTTAGAGGGACGTCGGGTCTAATCTCCCTCGACGCTGGAAAGTCGGGAGGTCGACTACCTTCGGAGACCGTCGCCGATCTCACCAACCGACCGCCGTCCAGACGGAGAGCCATGGCAACGAGACTGCCCAGAAAAAAAAAACAGGAAATCAGCCCGTTTGTAAAGTAAAACTCTGTACAGCGCACTCTTAAAAAAAGAACATAAATATACGTACTATATACACCAGAAAAGCTTTATCGCTGCAAAGCCAACCGCACTGCATGTAACGCATGCGATTCCTAGAGTAGACACCGCAACGTTCAGGATATCAGGAAACGGAAAAAGCATCTGAATGGAAACGTATACCTGCTATGCCATTTTATAACACCTATTTTTTTATACGAACACATCGTCATTGTTTTTTTGCATGGTCTGCATGATAATGCTGCATTCAAAGGTGTGTGGGGGGGTGGTTAGGCGTAGGCAGGTGGGGGTCTCCTCCTGCTTCGTATGTTTGCCTGAACGTATGAGAGAGATGGAGAAAACACTAGTTTAGTCGTTGTCGTCACGTTTCCGTTTCTTTTCCCGCGTCGCGCTCCGAATCGGGTCTTTTTTCCAGAAACTGGATTTTTGTTTCTGATCCCATCCCTTTAATTTCACGCCGCTGTGCTCTTGAGTTTCACGTCAGCTCTTCCTGGATACGGAATCTACAACTGATATTTAAAAAAATAAAAACGTAAACTGACTCCGCCACTTTGTTTGCAAATGAATTCAGGGACGTAAACCACCTGATTATGATTTATAAATGTTTCCGAACATTTTGATTGCAGATTTAGTTAATTTAAAGGATTTGAAAATATTAGCTCGAATTTCAAACCTCGACACTGATGAAAATTACCGATTACTTTCACGTGTATTTAGTGTCCTTTGTGCCAAACTCCTCCACCTGGCATCTAAACAGATTATTAAAATGTTGTTTATTAGATGAGATTTTCATTTTAAAAAAATCTTAGATGTCTCAATAATTAGCTTTCTATTTCAGAGGAAATTTTTTTTTTTTTTTTTTCGTGATCAAAATTTTCCCCTCATTTTTCATAACAATGCTATTAATTCAAAATAATATATTCTAATTTTAATAAATAAAGGAAACTTTCATTTACCGCAACAAAAAAAAGCTTCAGGAATCACATGACGGTGAATGTAATATCTGACATCCGCACCCATCGTCACGTCACACTTATAGCGTGTTCAAAATTCAAGCGGGGGCGTCGACCTGGAGGTTCAAATGGTCCAATCAGATGTGACTCCTCCCCATGACAAGGAAAGCTGCGTTAAAAAACCTCAAATTTCAGTTTGTTAAAGTCGGAATCAAACTCAGAAACAAAATGACATCGACTGCGTGAATTTCATGCAAACTCCACCCACCTGGTGCTCCGAGAAGAGTAAAACAAACGCTCCTGGTGGTTAGCTAGTTGCTGTTTATTTCCCTCTGATTGATTTCTTTATATATTCTAAAGATAATCCACATATAAAACGATCAGACGATGTATCCCTGCAGACTTTTATTCGTTGCGCCTCTGAAGCTTGAAGCATCGTCCGGTTTGACGCCACGCCGTCAGCGTGTGATTGGTGCTTCAGCCCGCGTCATGTGACCAAACACGCCACAGGGTTTACGAATGCGAGTTGGTTTCCTCCTGTCTGTTTTTGTACAAAGCTCTTTTGATGCTTTCTATGATTTCAGCTGCACAGAAATGTGACAGTCGTCGTTTTAGTTATTTAATTCCGACATCAGATCCAAGTGTGGAAAAAAAGAAATTCTACAAACACCATCAAGCTTCCTTTGAAAATCTTAACTCTTCTTAAATTTACCAACATGCATGAGAATATTGCTGGAAATTATTTTGCCCAACGTACTTTTGTATTCACATGGCAAATTACTGTTAAATTTAGCATTTGAATATTTCGCAAGTTCAAAAAAATTGTCTTCCAAGATGAGGAGAAAAAAGTGATTCTGGAAAAGACGGCTGGCGGGTCAAGAAATGAAATTAATTTTTTTCATGACAAACATGAAATTATTCTCATGAGTCTACCCAGTATTTTCTTTTAAACTTTTATTTCACTTACTTGAAATCAGCTATGTAAGAGACAGACATACAAACATTTTAAATGTCTTTATTGGGTTTTTTTATTTTCTCATTTAAGATTAACATTATTTAATTTGTTTTACATTTGACTTTCATTTTTGACATCAATATGCTGACATTAGTTTTTACAGTGAGACCCAGACTCCAGGTCACATGGGTTTGTGTGTTCGATGATGTTTAAAGACTTTTTTGGCCTGATTTCACTATAAATTTATGTACATTTAAATCTGTGGTGGATGATATGGCAAAACCCCCTCCAAATCAAACCATCATGCTCCTTGTTTTAAATTGAAATAGGAAATGTCTCCATGACGACTGCGTGGAAATTGATTCATGTCATTTTGTGGGATGTGGGATGCGGGTTGGGGGGGGGGGCACTTTATGCTAATGCATTTAAGATTTGAAGGACTCAATGACGTCTGTTGTCATGGCAACCTACATTTTGGGATTGATTTTGTAAATCTTTGTCAAAGTCGACTTTATCTCACACATGGGTGTAAGTTGGATTTCTGGGTGTAAGTTGGATTTCTGGGTGTAAGTTGGGTTTCTGGGTGTAAGTTGGGTTTCTGGGTGTAAGTTGGGTTTCTGGGTGTAAGTTGGATTTCTCACCCTTTACTCTTGACCTCCCTCCATCCGTCTGTCCGTCCTTCAGCAGACTCGACTCTTATTGGTCGTTCACTGTTGATTCGGTCAGTTTAAACATCTTCTTGTGCCATGTTAGCATTTTAATCACGTTAGCGTTGAACTCTGAGAGGTGCTATGTGTTAACTGTCACAGACATGATGGATGACTTCCTGTTTACGTTTGAAGTTGACATGTTTACTGTTGTTTGTGTGATCAGATCATTGTTCGGTTTTGGTTTTGGTGAGTCTTCGTCTCTGGATGCTAACGAGCCTTTAAACGCCTCCTCTCTGTCCGCCGTTTCAAACGCTTTCGTTTTGCAAAGAAAAATTAGTTTCAAATCAGGGAGTTTGTCTCTACAGGTCCGTTGGAGTCGTCCGAACAAATTCCCAGTATTTAGCTTCACCTCTTCCTGTCCCGTTTGTTCCGTCTCTTCTGAATGTAGAACCGCGTTGGCGCTGCTTTTGAAAACCCGTCATCATCGCGTCTAAACAGGAAGCATGTTTGTTCCGAGTGTTCTCACGTACGCGTCGCTCATTTCGCTCCACCGTCTGAGTCTTTCTGTGCGTTCGGAATGGAAAGGAGCACTTTATTGCGTCCGTGTCGTGGAGAGGCGAAGCTGCTTGCTGTGATTATTCCGTTCCGTTTGGCTGCACTCGTAACTGCATATCAAGCAATGCACTGACACATCCTACATAACCATTTTACGGATATCTTAATTGCTACGAATTATTTGTGCCTTTGCCTTTTGCAGTACAGTTCTTTTAAGTATTTTGTTTTTTTATTATAAATTATTTTAATCATGCTTTTCCTGCTAATGCTGTCAAACACGCGTCACCGAGCTGCTGATAAATTCTACGTGGAAGGCTGCATTTACAAAAACACGTCCTTTACGTGCAGCGATGCTAGCAGGTTTGCTACCGGTGTTAGTGCTAAGCTAAGCTATGCTAAAAACGAGAAGAGTCCGTCTAAAACATCAAGATGAAGGTAGCAGCAGCTACGTTGTTAGCTAGATAGCATCAAATTGAGATTCACATGTGCTTCTACAAATGTAGGCTACACTCGAAACGACGTTAAAATGTAGATTTTTTTCGCAAAAAAAAAAATTTTTCCTTGAATTTAGGATGATCTGAAGTCCAAATGCTAGCTCAGATTAGCCGCTCTGTGGAGCTGCAGAAGCTAACACCTTTGATGTTCTTTCACTGACTTTTTTATTTTGTTCCCATCAAAAAAAAAAAAACTACGATAGACTTTTGCGTCAAACAATAAATTAAATTTAAACGTGAATCTGAAGGATGTTTTAAAGGTAGGAAGCTACTTTAAAATGTGCCAAAAAAAACCCTGACACTCGCCTAGTGGGGACTTCGCTACTGAAGCTAGCCACCGGTTAGCTGCGGAGTGTTTCGCTGTGTAAATGAAGCCCCGCCCCCACAGACACGATGAATAAACAGCAGCTTCGTGCGACTCGAACGACGGCGGCTTTTTTCTTTTTCATTAGTTTGTAAGTTTGTAACTTTCCACGAGTGGCCTTCAGCTGAGCTTCATCTCATTACGGTTTAAAAACCACCATTTCTACTCTGTATGGAAAAAAACACTTTGACGATTTTGTTTTGAAGATATAATATGCAAATGTATTCTTACTTGATTTTTTAATTTTTTTTGTCTTTTCAATTGCACCAATTATTAATAAAGTACTGAACTGAAAGCTGTGGGTTTGTGATGGGAGGAGTGTGAACGACGTTTGTTTGTGTTTCTACGGAAGCTCAGAAGAGACAAAACACACTTTTATTACTGCGAGAGGAAATCCTGAAATACTTAAATCAATCTAATTTAACCCTGTAAAACCTGAACCATCAACTTTCCTAGAAATTGAAAGAAAAATATATTTTTTGGAAAGTAAAATATTAAAGGAACCGTCTGACAAATGGTTAAAAAAATTTTTTTCATAATTTAATTTGGAAAGCCACGTGTAAGAAGTTTGATGCATTTGGCTTTGAAGGATTAATTAAAGCTAAATAAAGTAATTTTTTTAAAATCATGAAGTCTGTTTGACTCGTTTTCCAATTTAATGAATCCTGTTGATTTGAGTAATTCTGTCACTTCTAGCCACACGTGGTTGTGTTTTATTTTAACTTCATGCTGAAGCAGGAGCCATTTAAATGTTTAACTTTTCTTTTCGAGCATCAATAATAAAATAATTATTTAAATTATTTTGAATCGTTTAGATATCTGCCTGACGCCTAACAGCCCAACAGTTTTTAAATAACTACATTCAAACGAGCTGTCACCTGTTTAATTCAACTTAGCTTACCTTAGCATTAGCATTAGCATTAGCATCGTTGCTCTTTTAAAGTTTGAGACACGACAGATGAGCGTGTTAAAGTCCCGCCCTGATGATGATGATGCCTCGTTGCCATGGTAACAACAGAACATGGGTGAATCTCATCTGGGCTTTCATTGGATATTTTTTGCAGCGGGGTCGGCGGCGGTGGGGTGGGGGGGTCACGGATCAGCGCCCAGCCCACAGACAAACACTTTTGTGTGGAGCCCACAGAGCTGCCAAGCTGCTGCCGTTCACAGGGTGTGTGTGTGTGGGGGGGGGGTCTGGTGTCCTCACCTGACTGGGGGTGTGTGATAACGCCGGTCCAGGTCTGATGCAGACGCACCATCAGCTCAGCTCCAGCTGGACCCAGAGAACCGGTGAGTCCTGATGTCAGGATGCTGATCTGAGGTGAGGACCAGGACCAGGACTGGACCAGAACCAGAGTCTGGACCCGTCTGAGTCTTTGTGTTCTGTGTGGCAGCGGCGTCATGGCGATTTCCCAGAGGGCAATGCAGCATCCTCCTGTCAGCTTCAGGCTGTCCGTCCTGCTCCTCCTCTCCTGCAGCAGCGGTAGGTCAGAGCCTCACCTGCACAGGTGGACCAGAACCCCTGATGATGTCATCAGGAGGGTCGCTGGGTCCAGAACCCACAACCATTCATCCACTGCAAGAAGTAGAAAAATCTCGTTTTAACAGAAACGTCTTTACACTTTAAAAGATTAGAAATAGAAATCAGGTTTTAAGGTTATTTTATTTGTTTTTTATAAAAGAAAAATTGACAAAAAGTAATTTGGAAAAAACATGGATGTCCAATAAACACCAATAAAAGTTGGACATTCTTCACACGAGGCTGATAAAATTGGGATCAATAATTCTGATAATCTGATTGGTTGGATTTAAAAAGACTAAATATTTTCCTCTTTATTCCAACCTGGTTGAACCTAAAATCTCTGGTGATCCTTTCCTCCCTCTTATATTCTGTGTTTGTGTTTGTGTGGTCCTGCTGACAAACAAACAAACAAACAAACAAACGATGTGTGAAACTGTTTGTCTTTGATTTCCTGACAGCGTTAAGAGACGGACGGCAGGAGGAGAGGGTCAAAAGTCACATCCTGAACTCCACAGGTGATCATCCTTCCATCAGTTTGTTTGTTTGTTTGTTTGTTTGTTTGTTTGTTTGTTTGTTTGTTTCAGGTTGCTGAGTCTAGACAGCTGAACGTCTCTCTGATTCTATTTAATAAATGGTGTTAATGAGGCCGGCTTTAACTCCGCCCTCATGTTATTCAGATTAGCTCCGCCCTCAGACACCATGGTGGGACACGCCCACTTTTCTCTGCTGATGGAAGCAAAAACCAGAATAAGAGCCCGTTAGCTTCATCTTACCTTATTATTTCCCAGAGATCCCGGCGGAGCACATCGACCCGGCCGCCATCGACCTCACCCCCCTGGTCAATACCTTAATAAACAGCAGCCAATCAGGTACGTCGTCATGACAACCTTCAAGCAGAGGCTGAGTGGAAAATCCTTCATTCTTGTTGTAATTAAACCTCAGCTTAGATATTTATTTATAACTTAGCGCTCAAACAGCCTGCAGGACAGTCGGTCCCTGAACGCATCACTAAAGGACCAGTTCACTCAAACACTTGGAAACATTTTTGACTCGGTTTTCTGGACTGCGGTCGAGGAATTTAAAATGTGATTTTCTGGAGTAAACAGACTCCTCCTGCTCAAATATTCCACCTTATTATTATTATTATTATTATTATTATTATTATTAGTAGTAGTAGTAGTAGTAGTAGTAGTAGTAGTAGTAGTAGTAGTAGTAGTAGTAGTATTAGTAGTAGTATTGTTATTATGATCATTACTATTATTATTATTGTCATCGTCATCATAATTATTATTATTATTATTATTATTATTATTATTATTATTATTATTATTATAACTTGTGAAAGAATCTCCTGTGCCCTTCTTCTTGTCTTCCAGGCTCCCGTCAGCTCTTTTCCCTCCTCAGCGTGACGTCATACAGCTCTCTGGCGCTGCATAAACTCACCCTATTGGTCTACAACAGTAATAAATCAATCAATCAATCTATCTATCTATCTATCTATCTATCTATCTATCTATCTATCTATCTATCTATCTATCTATCTATCTATCTATCTATCTATCTATCTATCTATCTATCTATCTATCTATCTATCTATCTATCTATCTATCTATCTATCTATCTATCTATCTATCTATCTATCTATCTATCTATCTATCTATCTATCTATCTATCTATCTATCTATCTATCTATCTATCTATCTATCTATCTATCTATCCATCTATCTACCTATCTGTCTGTCAGCTGAAGCATGACAACACCTCCATCTAGTGGTGGCTTGTAGAAACTCAGACTCTAATCGGACCAGTTTATGCAGTGTGTGTGCGTGTGTGTGTGTGTGTGTGTGTGTGTGTGTGTGTGTGTGTGTGTGTGTGTGTGTGTGTGTGTTACAGTTTCCACCATCAGAAACATAGAGAGCAACACGTTCCAGAGGAGGTTCTGTTACTGTGTGACCAACGAGACCAACGACCTGACAGGTGGGTCCAGCACCTGGTCTGGGTTCTTGGGGGGCGGTTCTGTTCCAGGTTTGGGTTCTGTTCTGTTCCAGGTTTGGGTTCTGTTCTTCCTGCATCACCCGCTTGTCTCCTGCAGACTTCACGGCCATCCTTCTGGACGTGATCGGGAACTCAACCAGTTACCTCCAGGAGCTCTTCAAATCCGCCTCCATCCTGTCAGGTGAGCTGTAGACTGTAAACATGTTGTTTACTTGTTTACTGTTGTTTACCTGTTGTTTACCTGTTGTTTACCTGTTGTTTACCTGTCGTTTACTCGGCGGCCTGTCGTTTGGGTCTCAGTGAGCCAGAGGAACGACTCCGGCTGCATCTACATTTGTGTGATGGGGGGGCAGATGGGTAAGACGAGACGCTACACGTGTTAGCGCAGCAGCGCTGAGGCTGCTGGGAGTTTGTGTGAATCGTCTACTTCCTGTCCAGGCAGGGACGTGTCCAGGCTGTGGGACGTGGACTCCGTCACCCCCCTGTTCAACCGGACCATCGTGGAGGGGCCCCACAGAGGTTTGTCCGGGGCCCCGATTCTGGTTATGATCACCGCTAACGTACAATTAAAATTAAAAAAACTTTTCTGTTGTATTTTTAAAAATGTTTTACAACAATAAATTAACTTCCTGTCGATGGTGAAGGTTCCACCAAACGTAGCTAGCAGGCTAAGACGTCTTTTAGCTAACATTAATGGTGAAGACAGTTGAATTTCTTTTTATTTATGCGAACTGAAAACTTTTTAAATTATATTTGACAAAAATAACAACCGCCTCAAATCATAAACAAAACATTATTAAAGGAATAAATAATATTTGTTAGCCAATTATGCTATCTATCTTAAACTTTGTCAGTATGCATGAGGTTATTTTAAATTAAGACTTTATTTCTTCATAAAAACAATGTCATAACATTTATGTAACATAAACTGTGATGTTTTATATATAGATTTTCCTGCTTTAACAGTTTTGAGTTTTGTTTTGTTTTTATTTTGCTTCCAATGTTTTTGTAACTGATTCACACATTTTTTAAAAAAAAATTTTATGTACTATATTAATCCCCGAAGGAAAATTGGTGTATTTCTTTTATTTTATTTTATTTTTTTTTTTTTAACATTTTTTTATTTTATTTTATCTACTTTAATATATATATTTACATACTGTATGTCAAGTTAGTTACTGATGCCTCCCATTCAAGTTTCGGTCTTTTATTGAAGCCACCTTCTTCTTCGTCAAACAGGTAACATCTCCTCCATCAGGTTTCCTGTCGGTAAGAACCTCTAAAGATCTCCTTCAAACCTCTGTTATCGTCTTCTGGACGCTAAAAAACCATCAGGTTCTCATTTCCATCGTAAACAGAATGGCAGCATCCTCTGGTGAACCTGAGCCACATCTCTCCATCTGGGATTAGCTCCATGCTCACCAGCAGAGTTCATTCCACCGCACACGGTGAGTGAAATGGTTCGTTCAGATTTGCAGTTAGCTACTATTGCTATAAAGTTAGCTACTACACGATTGTGAGCCCTCTTCCTCAACTGCGTCGGATTCTTTAGTTTCACCGACAGCTATGGATGAAACGGCTCCTCGTTCAGCTCAGATCACCGCGGTCCCCCCGTCCGCCACGGCTGGACAACATGCAACCGTCCAGCTAGAAAGGCTAACTACGTCTGACCACCAGGACACGACACAAACAGTAACTACAGACAAAGAGACACTGACGGAAGTTACGGACGCATCTACGACTTTTCAGCCAATGGTTTCCTCCCTGCTAACCACCACTCTTCACCTCACCACTGCATTTGTAAGAACAGCTCAAGCTCTACCAACCTCAGGTACACCCCAGCCCACCTTGGTAACACCTCCGTCCACCACGAGTACAACCCAACGCACCTCAAGAACGGCTCCACCAACCCAACGCACCTTGGTAACAGCTCCGTCAACCATAGGTAGAATCCAACACACCTCAGTAACAGCTCCACCAACCGCAATTACAACCCAACACATCTCAAGAACAGCTCCATTGACCACAGGTACAACCCAACGCACCTCAAGAACAGCTCCACCGACCACAGGTACAACCCAACACACCTCAAAAACAGCTCCACCGACCATAGGTACAACCCAACACACCTTGGTAACAGCTCCGTCAACCACGTGCACAGCCCAACACACCTTGTTAACAGCTCCACCAACCATAGGTAGAGTCCAACGCACCTCAGTAACAGCTCCATCAACCGCAATAACAACCCAACGCACCTCAAGAACAGCTCCACCGACCATAGGTACAACCCAACGCACCTCAAGAACAGCTCCACCGACCATAGGTACAACCCAACGCACCTCAAGAACAGCTCCACCGACCACAGGTACAACCCAACGCACCTCAAGAACGGTTCCACCAACCACAAGTACAACCCAACGCACCTCAAGAACAGCTTCACCGACCATAGGTACAACCCAACGCACCTCAAGAACAGCTCCACCGACCATAGGTACAACCCAACGCACCTCAAGAACAGCTTCACCGACCACAGGTACAACCCAACACACCTCAAGAACAGCTCCACCGACCATAGGTACAACCCAACGCACCTCAAGAACAGCTCCACCGACCATAAGTACAACCCAACGCACCTCAAGAACAGCTCCACCGACCATAGGTACAACCCAACGCACCTCAAAAACAGCTTCACCGACCATAGGTACAACCCAACGCACCTCAAGAACAGCTTCACCGACCATAGGTACAACCCAACGCACCTCAAGAACAGCTCCATCGACCATAGGTACAACCCAACGCACCTCAAGAACAGCTTCACCGACCACAGGTACCACCCAACGCACCTCAAGAACAGCTCCAACGACCATAGGTACGACCCAACGCACCTCAAGAACAGCTCCAACGACCATAGGTACGACCCAACACGCCTCAAGAACAACTCCGTCAACCATAAGTACAGCCCATCCCACCTCAGCAACAGCTTCATCAACCATAGGTAGAATCCAACGCACCTCGTTAACAGCGTCATCAACCACGAGTACAACCCAACGCACGTCAGTAACAGATCCGTCACACACCCAGTCTACCTTGGTGTCAGTTGAAGCCACACTCTTTCCGCTGGTTGATAGTCTGACCCAGTCTGCTATCGCTGAACATCGTCCAGGCTCTACTTCCCAGCAGGCGAAACCCACAACAGTTCCGACAAGAGTTTCACCGGTCCATCCTGAACCAGGAACTATCTTGTCTGGGTGGACTACAGGGCCATATAGCTCGACACCCAGCGACCCGATGGAAAAACCAGGTAGAGACTCTCAGATTGGTTCCCAAGTCCTCCTCTGGTCCATCACCGGTGGAGTGATACATGGTCGTCTTCCGTCTTCCTAAATAACTCGTGAAACTCGTTTCTGTCTCTTGAGAGGTTGCCCTTGGAGGAGGCCGGAGCTGACCGACGTCTTCATCGCTGTTAGCGCTACGACCATTAGCACTCACAAGCTGCATCCGTGTGTCTTTGAGCTCTGCAAGTTCTTCTCCGAGTGCCTCTGCAGACCCGTCATCCACAAGACACGCATGAAAAGGTTGTCACGCTAAGATGCTAAAACATTGAACTGAAATGTCGTTGTGGAAGCAGCTGTTAGCATTCACATTCTGGTCTTTCAGGTACTGTGAAAACAGCCTGGTCTGGTACGAACAGCACACGTCTGAGGTGTGTCGGAGGATCAAGAGAGTCTCCTTCTCCAGAAGTAGGTGGACTGTAGAGAAAGATTGAATTAACCCATTGATGATCCTCTGAAGTCTCTCCATCCACAAGAGATTTCCTGAAACGGGTAAAACCTCCCTTCTGTCTCTTCAGATCTGAAACAGAGATGCTTGTCGAAGATGTGCCACAAACTGTGACGAGACCTTCATCATCAGCCGAGTTCTGGTTCCTCTGGAGACCGTATGGAAGCAGAATCTGCTGATGTCCAGGTTAGGATAGTCGGGAGAACCTGAAACCTGATTGGACAGCGCTCCAGTTTCATACCTGTTTCCTCATCTACTCACTGATGTCAGGTTATTATGGACGGACGAGAGGATCCAATCTGGAATTATGAAGCTGAACTGTAGGAATTTTATACCATAGAGAATGAACATTATTCATCTGAAACTTTAATAACAACCACATTAATCCATTTTGGCCCCTCCCACATCACCTTACTGATGAGCAGGTCATCTAAAGAGGGTTTTAGCAGCGTTAGCTTGTCTGCCTTATGATGGTGTTTAAATGGTGCATGCTAGCAGCTGGTGACTATGAACCAAAGAGGTGAAAAAAGAAATAAAAATATATGTCACGTGTAATAAAGTAAAAATAAATACATAAAAATAAACCAGGACACATGTGGCGATCAAATCCTGGACCTGGATTTTATTTTCAACCATTACAGTTTGGATCAAGTCTCAAAAATGTGAGCTTTACATTTCAAATGAAAGTAGCAACGTGTGAATTATAAGTCATTGATCGATCAGTACTGATCATGTGATCACCTTAGACGGGCTTTGAGTTTCAGTCCAGCTACGTCAGAATCTAACACATCCGTTTCAGGAAGTGAAGCTGACACTAAAACAGAACCCCGTCCAGCTTCTGACATCCAGCAGCAGCGAAATGAAAGTCCTGGTTAGTCGTTTCCAGCAGAAACGTTGTGATCCTTCAGGAGGAGAAACAGCAGCTCCTGGTGGCCGCTAGAAGAACTGCAGCTCAACGCAACAGACCTGAGGTCAGCGCTCCTGTGATGGATTTCCTGTTGATTGAACGATGATCAGTGTGTGGATTGAAGCTGGTTGGTCTTCAGGAGGAAAGGTGTGTCCTGTAGAGCTTCATGGAGGCTTCAAAGAAGAAACTCTTGTTGTGACACCGATTTTAAACGCAGTGTTGTTCTGTGAATGACTGCTTAATTGTATATATCTTAATTATCGCTATAAAAATGTCTGAATACATACAATGTATATCTATCAGGGGTCTCCACAGCCAATCAGTGTCCTCCATCTAACCCTGTCTTCTCATCCTCTTCTCTCACACCAACTACCTTCATGTCCTCTTTCACTACATCCATAAACCTCCTCTTTGGTCTTCCTCTAGGCCTCCTGCCTGGCAGTTCAGAACTCAGCATCCTTCTACCAATATATTCACTATCTCTCCTCTGGACATGTCCAAACCATCTCAGTCTGGCCTCTCTGACTTTATCTCCAGAACCTCTAACATGTGCTGTCCCTCTGATGGACTCATTCCTGATCCTATCCATCCTGGTCACTCCCAGAGAGAACCTCAGCATCTTCATCTCTGCTACCTCCAGCTCTGTCTCCTGTCTTTTCCTCAGGGACACTGTCTCTAGACCAAACAACATGGAGATTCCTGTCTAACCTCGTCTGTCAGCCTGTCCATCACCATAGCAACAAGAAGGGGCTCAGAGCTGATCCCTGATGCAGTCCCACCTCCACCTTGAACTCTTCTGTCACACCTCTCTCCCATAACTTCATCGTGTGGCTCATCAGCTTTGTGTGTGTTTGTGTGTGTGACTTACATCGGAGGATTAGGACCACAGGAACAAAAGGTCATGACACCAGCGTCGTCTCCTGACTTCCTGCTGAGGTTAAATCACGACACAACAACAGGGGGCGTGGTTTCTGTCCAAGCTGTCATTTATTTAAGACTTAACAGTAAGTTAAACTTCTCTCGTTACAAAAATAGAATATGGCTGCTGTCATATTTCATAATGGTAGAAAACATCCGTGTGACGTACAGCGTTCCATTGGTGACGCTTGAGACCCGTCAGAACCGACTGCTAGCGCCCCCTTCTGACGGAGGAGGGAGGGGGAGGACGCCACAGGGGGAAACATAACACTGACGGCCCCGCCCACCAGCCGTTTGAAAATAAACACCGGAGGGGCGGGGACACCGGAGGGGCGGGGACGCCAGCAGCGCTACGTGATAGGCTGGGGTGGACGAAGAGGCCGTGGGGTCCTGGAGAGCTGTTTGTGGCCCCAAGCATCAGGGAACACATCGGGGGGGGGCGGGAGTGGGAGGGGCAAATGAGTGATGGAATATTGTGGTGGTGTGATGAAGAAAGAGGATGACGAACAGATGGGACATTTAAGGTGGACTGACAGTTAAGGATGTTGACTCTTGAAACGGCGTTGGTCAGACTTTAAGAATAAATTAGGACTGAATGACTTAATAATCATCATCATCATCATCGTCATCATCGTCATCGTCGTCGTCATCATCATCGTCATCATCGTCATCATCATCATCATCGTCATCATCGTCGTCGTCATCGTCGTCATCATCATCGTCGTCATCATCATCGTCATCATCATCGTCATCATCATCATCATCATCGTCATCATCATCGTCATCATCATCATCATCATCATCGTCATCATCGTCATCATCATCATCATCATTATCAGGATCGATCTCCCCCGACAGAGCGTCTTCGATCCAGTCCTCCAGCTCGTCCACCGATGGCAGGTCCTCGCCGTCGTCCATGTCCATCCAGACGCTGTCCGCCTGGGGGGGGGGGCCGCAACAGAGAGGGTGTGTGAGCCCCAGGGCGCAAACTAATACCCCCCGTAATGCCCCCACCCCAGAAGAGGAAGAACAATACTCACATCATCAGCATCAACAACACCGATCTGAGGGGAGGACAGGTCGATTCCAAAAGTCTTCTCCCAGTGGGGCAGGAGCTGCAGGAGAGGAGGTCAACCATCATCCAACCATCATCCAACCATCATCCAACCATCATCAATCCATCATCCATCATCAGTCTACCAGAGGGAAGTCGTCAGGGTCGATCCAGACGATGCTGAGGTCGGGGTTATCTGTGTTGTCCTCGGCAACCTGCTTCAGGATCTCCAGGAACTCAAAACCATCTGTGGGGGGGGGGGGGCATGATGGAGGTTAGGACGGATGCGGTCGGATGAGGTTCACCTGCAGAACCCCTCTGGTTCTGTCACACAGCGGGTCTCTACCTGGGTCGGCTTCCTCTGCAAAAGCGATGATATGTTCTCCGTTCACATCGTCGTCCTGCAGGGAGAAGGGGGACAGCCTGAGACTCGGGTCTGGTTCTGGTTCTGGTTCTGGTGCCTCAGTCTGACCAGAACCTTCATGGTTCTGGGGTTAAAGGTTCCGGTTCTTACCCAGATCTCGTACATGTTGTGTGGCTGCAGCTTCCTCAGGGTTGGTCTTGAAAAGCACAGAAGAAAAGATTTTAGACTCCTGATCTGAGAGCTTTGACCTCATAGGGTGACCTTTCACCCCAAGGGGTGACCTTTCACCTCACCTGTCATTTGCTTCGATGAACTTCACCAGCTCCGCCTCCGTGTAGGGTTTCCCTGGGATGAGGACAGGGTCGTCCATGAAGGGTTCGTAGAAGTCCACCTCATTGAGCTTCAGCTCCAGAGCTTTGGCCACCTGCAGCAACCAGCAGAGGGTTAGAACCAACAACCAGCAGAGGGTTAGAACCAACAACCAGCAGAGGGTTAGAACCAACAACCAGCAGAGGGTTAGAACCAACAACCAGCAGAGGGTTAGAACCAACAACCAGCATTGGGTTAGAACCAACAACCAGCAGAGGGTTAGAACCAACAACCACCAGAGGGTTAGAACCAACAACCAGCAGAGGGTTAGAACCAACAACGAGCAGAGGGTTAGAACCAACAACCAGCAGAGGGTTAGAACCAACAACCAGCAGAGGGTTAGAACCAACAACCAGCATTGGGTTAGAACCAACAACCAGCAGAGGGTTAGAACCAACAACCAGCAGAGGGTTAGAACCAACAACCAGCAGAGGGTTAGAACCAACAACCAGCAGAGGGTTAGAACCAACAACCACCAGAGGGTTAGAACCAACAACCAGCAGAGGGTTACAACCAACAACCCGACCCACCCCGCCCCTGGGGGTATTAAAGCCCAACACAGCCTGAACGTACTTATTGACATTTTGATTCGGGCGGGGTCGGGCTTGGACTCAGGCTCAAGTCCTCTCCTCTTGTTTAGTAATTGAATAGCAATTATCAGACAGCACCTTCTCTGTTTTACCTTAATTATTGATTTTATGAAGGTATTGGTTTAACATCCACATATCGTTTGAGATACATAATATTTATTTATTTAAAAAGTTAGCGAAAGATGAGCCCGAGTCCAACCCAAATGTAATTATTGACATTTTGAGCCCGACCCAAAATTCAGGCCAGGTCTTACCTCTAACACACATATATATCTATATGTATATATATATGTATATATGTATATATATGTATGTGTGTGTGTGTGTATAAACACACACGATACATATACTGTACATGTATATAAAAAGATATACATATATTGTGTGTTTGTATAAATTGTATACTGTATATAATATAACCTATGTATATTATACTGTATGTAATATAATATATATATCTTCTTCTTTTTTCAGTTGTTCCCTTCAGGGTCTCCACAGCCAATCAGAGTCCTCCATCTAACCCTGTCTTCTCATCCTCTTCTCTCACACCAACTACCTTCATGTCCTCTTTCACTACATCCATAAACCTCCTCTTTGGTCTTCCTCTAGGCCTCCTGCCTGGCAGTTCAGAACTCAGCATCCTTCTACCAATATATTCACTATCTCTCCTCTGGACATGTCCAAACCATCTCAGTCTGGCCTCTCTGACTTTATCTCCAGAACCTCTAACATGTGCTGTCCCTCTGATGGACTCATTCCTGATCCTATCCATCCTGGTCACTCCCAGAGAGAACCTCAGCATCTTCATCTCTGCTACCTCCAGCTCTGTCTCCTGTCTTTTCCTCAGTGACACTGTCTCTAGACCAAACAACATCGCTGGTCTCACCACAGTTTTGTACACCTTTCCTTTCATTTTAGCTGAAACTCTTCTATCACACATCACACCTGACACTTTCCTCCACCCGTTCCATCCTGCCTGGACACGCTTCTTCACCTCTTTTCCACACTCTCCATTGCTCTGGACTGTTGACCCTAAGTACTTCAAATCCTCCACCTTCTTGATCTCTTCTCCCTGTAACCTCACTCTTCCACTTGGGTCCCTCTCATTCACACACATGTACTCTGTCTTACTGCGGCTAACCTTCATTCCTCTCCTTTCCAGGACAAACCTCCACCTCTCTAGCTTCTCCTCCACCTGTTCCCTGCTCTCACTGCAGATCACAATGTCATCTGCAAACATCATAGTCCATGGAGATTCCTGTCTAACCTCGTCTGTCAGCCTGTCCATCACCATAGCAACAAGAAGGGGCTCAGAGCTGATCCCTGATGCAGTCCCACCTCCACCTTGAACTCCTCTGTCACACCTACACACACCTCACCACTGTCTTACAGTCCTCATACATGTCCTGCACCGTTCTAACATACTTCTCTGCCACTCCAGACTTCCTCATACAATACCACAGTTCCTCTCTGGACACCCTGTCATAAGCTTTCTCCAGATCTACAAAAACACAATGCAGCTCCCTCTGGCCTTCTCTGTACTTCTCTATCAACATCCTCAAAGCAAATACTGCATCTGTAGTACTCTGTTTTGGCATGAAACCATACTGCTGCTCACAAATGTTCACTTCTGCCCTTAGTCTAGCTTCCACTACTCTCTCCCATAACTTCATTGTATGGCTCATCAGCTTTATTCCTCTGTAGTTGCCACAACTCTGCACATCTCCCTTGTTCTTAAAAATGGGCACCAGCACACTACTCCTCCATTCCTCAGGCATCTTCTCACTATCTAAGATCCTGTTGAACAACCCAGTCAGAAACTCTACCGCCACCTCTCCTAGACACTTCCATACCTCTACAGGTATATCATCAGGACCGACTGCCTTTCCACTCTTCATCCTCTTCAATGCCCTCCTCACTTTATCCTGACTAATCTTTGCTACATCCTGGTCCACAACAGTCACCTCTTCTAGTCTTTGTTCTCTCTCATTTTCCACGTTCATCAACTCTTCAAAGTACTCTTTCCATCTTCCCATCACACTACTGACACCTGTCAATAGACTTCCATCCCTATCCTTAATCACCCTAACCTGCTGCACGTCCTTCCCATCTCTGTCTCTCTGTCTTGCCAACCGGTATAGATCAGTCTCTCCCTCCTTACTGTCCAACCTAGCATACAAGTCATCATAAGCTTCTTGTTTGGCCTTTGCTACCTCTACCTTCACCTTACGCTGCATCTCCCTGTACTCCTGTCTACTCTCCTCAGTCCTCTCAGTGTCCCACTTCCTCTTGGCTAACCTCTTTCTCTGTATACACTCCTGTACCTCCTCATTCCACCACCAAGTCTCCTTATCTACTTTCCTTCCATGAGGACACACCAAGTACTCTCCTACCTGTCTACCTGATCAGCGGGTGTGGAGTTCCTCAAGGCTCAATCCTCGGCCCACGTTAGATTTTAATTAATAAGCTTTAAATGAATTATTGAGACAATAATTCTAAAAATGATCACTGGAACCAATAAAACCCTGAAGGATTGGATGATGACATTATTAATAATCGTTAATGTTGGTTCTAGCTCCTCCCCCTCCCCTCGCCATGGAACACTTTAACCTCTTTCAGCAGTTGTTTTGATTTTCTTACCCACTATCTCTGTTCTCTTTAACCTTTGACCTCAGTTTTATTTCCCATCTGCACAGAACCAGCCCGTTCCTCATGCTTGACACGTTTTTAAGCCCCGCCCACTCTTTTTGGGCGTGTTCTTACTCACCTTGGGATTGAAGGTGGCATAAAAGGAGATGTGAGGATGGAACTCTTCAGCGGCATCGGCGAACGCCTCGAAGTCTGAAACGTCACAGGCGACCATGAGCCAATCAGACGCACGGCGGCCATCTTTAATTCAGCCCGTTTGAAACGTCTTCACTCTGCAGCTCAAAGGTTACACCCGGGCGGGGCCGACACGCAAAGGAAATGTGTTGGAAAGCAAGCAGCAGGTTTTCATGCCGTCTACAGATTCTTACGTTCTGACTTGTGACTCTTAAAGTAGCCCACCAGTTTGATGTCCTCCTCCACGTTCTCAAAGCCTTTTAGCTCCCTGCTGTTGTCGATGATCTCCACCGGGTCCTCCAGGAGCTGCGGGGGGGAGAAGAGAAGGAGCCTTCGTGAGGCTCAGTGGGGGGGGGGGGGCTCCAGACGTTTGGTTTAGAGCTTTTCATCCTCACGAACATCGTAGATGAACTCCACCAGCGTGTCCGCCGCAAATTCACCGTCGTACTCGATCACCTCATCGTCGGTGAAGATGAAGACGCTGTCGGACTCCTCCAGGCCTGGAGGAAGGAACAGCAGCGGGGGGTTAGTCCTGAACCCAGGTGTTCTCCAGCGACCCCCCACCCCCCCGTGACCCACGACTCACCCAACTTCTTGGCCACGACTTTGTCGAGCTTCGCGTCGATGAGGCCGACGCCGATGTCTTCATCGTCAAAGTCATCCAGGACCTGGGCTGCGAGCTGCAACACACACACACACACACACACACACACACACACACACACACACACACACTCGTTCAGGTGAACACGCGTCTGCGGTCGCGTTCCATTACGCTCCATACGAGCCCGGTCCCCAGAGCGCTGCTGAGGCACTTTCTAATTCTGTAGGAAACCCGAACCTGACGGACGGACGTGTCCACCAATGGAGGGGCCGCATGCAGGAAGTGGTTCCAGTGTGTTTGGGGGGGGCAAAACACACACACACAAACACACACACACCCGTGTCTCAGACATTAACCCTTTAAAACCACGTCATCTTTCAGGATTTTGAGACTAAATCATAAATGTGACTTTTTCTTTCCTGTCAGCCTCATATCAACAAACACCTGCTTCTGCATTTTATGTGTGGAAACATCTGTATTTAGTCAGAATTATACAAATTAAAGCTCATACAAGCACATTTTTGAAAATTATTTTTTGGAGAAATTTATCATTAAGACTTTATTAGATTTTTTTCTGGTAATCCTGTGCCGTTCAGACTGTCAGGAACAAAGAGGTAAGATGTTCAAATTATAATAATAATCTTTAAAATGTATAATGCAAATGTAAACGTGTTAACCTTTACTTTAATGTTTTAAAAGCTGAGTTAAAATCCAAATGTTTTTGTGGGTTCAGGTTCGACTCCATGTTTAACCTTTTGGCATTTAAGTGGTCTAAAATAAACCCTGAAGACGTTAAAGGATCCAGTCAGAGATTTGAAAATAAACTGTTAGGAAAATAAACGGAGAAGGACTCAGATGAGTCTTTTCCGCTGTATTTATTGCGATGCATTTAAAACGTTAATGTAACGACGAACGAATATATCTGGGAGACTTCTGATCCCAACGTTAATATAAACGCATTTCATTTCTGTCAGGTTTTATTTCCAGTTACATTATGAAATCATATCTGCTGGTCCTGTAAATAGAAGCCCCCCCCCCCCCCCTCAGTAATGTGGCTGATCTCATTTCTTTTGGAGAAGCTGAACCCCCCCCCAGCTTCAGGCTGAAGCATCTTCAGTATCTGGGATGGGGTTTCAGGCCATCAGATCTGCTGCTCTTCCAAGTACACAACATGTGTGTGTGTGTGTGTGTGTGTGTGTGTGTGTGTGTGTGTGTGTGTGTGTGTGTGTGTGTGTGTGTGTGTGTGTGTGTGTGTGTGTGTGTGTGTGTGTGTGTGTGTGTGTGTGTGTGTGCTCCATCTATGGTGTAGAAGCAGAAGCTTCTTCCTCCAGAACACGGAGGCCTTCCTCCTCCTCCTGGTTTCCTGTGACCCCCCCCCCCCCCCAGTGACACGTTCAGGTCTCTCTGCTGTTGTCTCCCCCCCATAAATAAAATGATCAGATGTAAATGATAATAATGTTCATGAGGTGGAACACAAGCCCCCCCCCACCAGCAGAACAAATATAGCAGCAGCAGATCCGCCGCCCCGGGACTATTTTGGCGAGGTGGCAGCGATGCCCGGGGGCGTCGGGATCCGCTGACGGTTACAGTACTGGGGGTGTCAATCACCGGCCGGTGCTGAGCAGGCACTTCTGGAGCCAGGAGCCCAGCGCCGGCCCCCCCATCAGCCGGACCGATGAAGATACGTGAAGACGAGCGGCGTCATCCGGGTTATTCCTGTTCCCCCCAGGCCAGGGAGCCTCAGACTGAAACCAGTCACATCCCTGCATGAATATCTCCATGGTGACACCTGACGCTCCAGGTGTGCAGAGGGTCTCACACACACACACACACACACACACACACACACACACACACACACACACACAGGTGTGTTCAAGCAGAGGTTTGAGGAGAAGTTCTGAGAAGAACCGACATGAGACACCGGGAGGCGCTCTGCTGAGAGGTGATGTCATGTGTGTGTGAGGAATGTGATGAAACGGCAGAGCATCCGAGGTGACACACACACACACACACACACACACACACACACACACACACACACACACACACTCAACCTTCTCCATCTCTGATCACCTCAGCTTCTCTCTTTTCTGACGCTGACGAGGCGTCTGGTACCTCACTGATCAATCAATCACCTCTGAACGCATCATCAATAAAGAAACGCATTAAGATCACCTACCCCCCCCCCCCCACACACACACACACACACACACTCCACATCTGCATCATTTAGAACCTGAGCATGGCCTTCACTCAGCGCCACCAGAGCCTCAGACGACCTCCTGGTCTACCCACAATCCCCCTCTGCACCCACCTCCAGGGCCAACTCCTCCATCTCAAACTGTCTCTGGGCGACGCGGCCGGGGCCGGGGTGGTCGTGGTGGTACACCACCATCACGTCGTACTTCTTCATCACAGACTTGTAGTTCTTGGCGTTGAGGTCGTGGACGCGGTCCTTCCCGTCGTACTCCGGGAAGTCCAGGCTGTCCTTGGCCCGCGATAGCCCCCCCAGGGACAGCAGGACCGCCAGCAACACCCAGGTCCACTTCATGGCTCCTCTGTGGGGTGTTCAGGTGAGGGGTACCGCTTCAGAAGGTAAAAGAAAAGACAAGTCGAGTCAAAGTGTGGAGAATCGGTTCCAACCCGCGTCACCCAGGAGAGAGCAAGACCGACTCCTGCCTCCACCTTATTAAAAACCCCACGGGGGCAACTGGCAGCGGGGCACCGGGTGGAGGAGGGGCTGGGCTAAGTTTGACAGAGGTGTGAGTGACGGCTTTGGGTGTGTGTGTGTGTGTGTGTGTGTGTGTGTGTGTGTGTGTGTGTGTGTGTGTGTGTGTTCAGACCTGTGTCGGTGGGCGGGGCCAGTAGAGAACTAACCTGGACTCATTCTGTCCACGCAGACAGAAGACACAAAGGAGAGTGTGTGTGTGTGTGTGTGTGTGTGTGTGTGTGTGTGTGTGTGTGTGTGTGTGTGTGTGTGTGTGTGTGTGTGTGTGTGTGTGTGTGTGTGTGTGTGTGTGTGTGTGTGTGCTAAGCTCCGCTTTGCAGCAAATGGTGGGTTTGGGGGTTTGGGGGTTTGGGGGTTTGGGGGCGTCTGGATCTTTCCCATATTAAGACGCTCCAGCTAAAAATAATGGATGCAGGACGGAGAGGACATATTGGGGTGGGGGGGTCGGTTTGGGGGGGCTGGTGTCTGATTTGCTCCTGCTGGCACAGCGCTAAAATGTGGAGACTGTGGGTCAGTCGAGGACATGGGGGGGGGGTGCACCTGCTGAGGATTCAGAGCGTAGGTGTCACTTAGCCCTGACTCAAGGAGAAAGTGAAACATAGAGGGGGGGGGGGCGGGAGGGTGTGTGGGTGTCGGTGTGTGTGTGTGTGTGTGTGTGTGTGTGTGTGTGTGTGTGTGTGTGTGTGTCAGACTGAGACGAAGCAAAAAGGGGGGATCTAAGTAAATACTGTCCTCCTTAAAGCGGTGGGGGGGGTTATAAATAAATCTGGAACTATTAGTTCACACACACACACACACACACACACACACACACACACACACACACACACACACACACACACACACACACACACACACAAACAGCTAATATTTGAATAAAAACTACACTGACAAAAAAATTAGTGCAAATTATTTTCTGCAAATTGTGTGACTCACTCTAATAAATAAGAACAAGATGTGATCACAGATCTCAAACTAGTGAACGGTGGTCGTGAATTTAATGTCTGGGACGCTGAGAGGACTGAGGAGAGGAGACAGGAGTACAGGGAGACGCAGCGTAAGGTGAAGGTAGAGGTAGCAAAGGCCAAACAAGAAGCTGATGATGACTTGTATGCTAGGTTGGACAGTAAGGAGGGAGAGACTGATCTATACCGGTTGGCAAGACAGAGAGACAGAGATGGGAAGGACGTGCAGTAGGTGGAAAAGAGGTGAAGAAGCGTGTCCAGGCAGGATGAAACGGGTGGAGGAAAGTGTCAGGTGTGATGTGTGATAGAAGAGTTTCAGCTAAAATGAAAGGAAAGGTGTACAAAACTGTGGTGAGACCAGCGATGTTGTTTGGTCTAGAGACAGTGTCACTGAGGAAAAGACAGGAGACAGAGCTGGAGGTAGCAGAGATGAAGATGCTGAGGTTCTCTCTGGGAGTGACCAGGATGGATAGGATCAGGAATGAGTACATCAGAGGGACAGCACATGTTAGAGGTTCTGGAGATAAAGTCAGAGAGGCCAGACTGAGATGGTTTGGACATGTCCAGAGGAGAGATAGTGAATATATTGGTAGAAGGATGCTGAGTTCTGAACTGCCAGGCAGGAGGCCTAGAGGAAGACCAAAGAGGAGGTTTATGGATGTAGTGAAAGAGGACATGAAGGTAGTTGGTGTGAGAGAAGAGGATGAGAAGACAGGGTTAGATGGAGGACACTGATTGGCTGTGGAGACCCCTGAAGGGAAAAGCCCAAAGGAGAAGAAGAAAGAAGAAGAAGAACCAGAAGCTACTGATAATCTAACATAGTCTAACTTTATCTGTGTTGTTGTAGTTTCCCACTATGTCCACAGGAGGGCATCACGATTACAGATTCTTCATGAACTTCGAATAATATTATTGACGCGTCTTCCGAAATAACTTTGCTGTGTAGTTTTCCACAGAATAGTTTAACAGATTTCTTTTTTTTACACAAGGTATTTTTATTAATTTTCCAAGTTATGAAAAGAGTTTGTACAATAATGTAAATCAATAGTTTAACAGATATGACGCATACATGTCTTATTTTGCTTGTATTTTCTTCATTTTAGAGGTTTTTTGTCTTTGTGTTTTTGTGTTGTTTTTGGTTTTTGAGTTCACCTCAGGAGTCCTTTAGTTGTTGGTTTAACTTATCCCAAAATCAAGAATGTGGTACGTTGAAATGTTAATTCTCTATTTACATCAAACCAAAAGCGTCCCATGCACTTTGAAGGAAATATTTAATTTGTTTCGTTCATCTTAATAAAGTTACCTTTAATCACATCAAAAGTAAGAATATATAAAGTAACATTAAAATGTTTTTAGGAAGTTTTATTTAGAATATTTCACCCAGACTCATTATCATCGTGCTACATCTGAAACAAATGAAAATGAAGCATTTGTAGTTCCTCACTTTGGCCACAAGAGGGAACCAAACGTATTTACCATCAGGAACCTTCTGAATATTTTATCAGCAATGGAGTTTAACACGTGTTACTATTTGAAATGTATACAATCATAAAACTGTTTGAAATGCTAACTAGCATTAGCCCCCCTCCCCCCTCCCTTCTCGTTAGTTTCCTAAAGGTAAAGTAGATGATTGTTCGTCTGGGTTCGGACACGAAGAGTAAAACTAAAATGTGTAATACGGCCATTGACCACAGGAGGGCAGTGTCACCAACATGTGTTCATGTCCGGTGGTCGTTCAAAATAAAAGCACCACACTAACAGGAAGTGTATTGATACAATTTCACGAGAAAAGTACGACCAAAAACTGGTGACGAGTTTTTAATATTTTTACATCATTTTTGAACGATTGTTACCGTACAAACAAATACGTGTAGGGAGTTTGAAGTGAGGAGATTCATAAAGTGTCAAAACCTGTTAGATTCTTGTATAAAAGTGTTATAGTTGTGGGTTAAATGCACTGGTCGAAATCAAGAAGAAGGTTCAAACATTTTCAAACAAAGTAGAAGTTAATCCAGTCCAATAGTGCAGGTAATAAAAAGAGAGTGTTGGGTTAGAGGATGTTGGAAGCGTGTCAATCTATCAAGGTCTAACTTTATTTCAATGTTTTTGTAGTTACCCACTGTGTCCACAGGAGGGCATCACGATTACAGATCCTTCAAGAACGTAGAGTAATAATAACGTCATTGAGGAGTATTCCGAAATAAATCAATAAACTAATTCCTGCGCCCTTTGCAAGTAAGAATAACAGAAACGCAGGAAGTCGCAAAGAAAAGTTCCACAGATGAAAGAAAAATACTTTAAACAAACCGAACGCACCCCGGTGGTGTACCCTCATGTCCGGGACGCGCTACACCGGGTCTGACCACTAGGCGGCAGCAAACTGGTGACAGCACGGCCGGACCTCATCTGAGCCACACTGCGCATGCGCGGCAGAGGCGGCACAACCAACATGGCGGCGCTCAGAGCGATCAGGACGTGGATTAAAGGTAAAACACAAACATTTTAAACGTTTTCAATGAACAAACGTTAATAAAATACCCCCCCCCACTGTCGCGTCGGTACTGGGGGGTTCTAGATGACGTCATAGTGACTTTTTTTCCTTGTTTTAACGTGACGTCGGGAGGAATTTAACCGTTTCCTTCCTGCAGGGAGCTGCAGGCCGGCAGCGAGGGGGCGTCTCCGGGTCTCACCTGCCGCCCCCCTGTGCAGCTCCGGGACGGATCCACGGGGGGGGCCCCGTCCAGGCGGGACCCAGGAGGACCCGGAATACATCCCCAGGAGGAAGGCCAGGAACCCCATGACGAGGGTCGCCTACGCCTGGTGAGTGACCTTTAACCCCTGGACTGGTCTTGTCAGGCCCACCTGCTGTTTATGGGTCACGTGACCACCCGTGGGTGGTGTGTTCCCCCCCCCAGGATGATCGGCCTGCCCTCGGGCGTCATCGGGTTCATCCTGGTCAAGAGGCAGGTGGACCGGAACCGCCTGGCGCAGCTGAAGGTCCGGCAGAGGATGGCCCGGGCCAACGAGGGGGGGGCCCAGCACCGGCTCGCTGTGGAGGGGGTCGGAGCAGACCACTGAGGGAGGGGGGCGGACCCCAAAGGACGCTAACGGGACACTAACGGGACACTAACGGTGTCTCAGCTGGAGGACTGAGAGCCGGGTCAGAACTTCCTGTGGAGGTGTGAGGACTCGAACCCCCCCCAGATGATGACCTCACACCTGATGTTGATGATGTCATAAATAAGAGAATAAATGTTGATAATCATGTGATTGTCGTTGCCCAGGAAACACGTCAAATTCAGAAAACAGTTTTATTGGTTCCACAGACCGGACGTTCTGTATTTACACCCCCACAGACCCACAGACCGTCTGTGGGACACCCCCCCCCGAGTGGGGGGGCTGTGGGGCTCCGGTCGCGTCGGTACTGAAGGAACTCGGGTAGAACGCTGGAACAGAAGGCACCGCCGTGACGAGTATACGCGCGTTATGAAGCACCAACCGGGTGGGCCGTCGCCCGGGGCAACGGGGGTGGACCCCCGGCTGGGAGGAGCAATCAGTCCAGGTAGCGCTACAGATGCATTCTGGGGCTTGTAGTGATCGGGATTCAGATGCAGAACCGGTTTTGTAGCTTCAGAGGAAGAAGAGATGGATCCCACGTCTGAAACAGGAAGTGGGCGGCGGCTTAGCTTAGCATCGGCTAACGGGTCTCTGTCCCTCTGACATCGTCACCTCGTCCACGAAGCTGGAAACAGTCCAATCAGAGGAGCTGATGGGAGGAACAACCTGTCCTGAGTCAGAGCCGGGTTAGCTGTGTCGCTAAGCTAAGCTAAGCTAACTGTTTCTGCTAACTTAAAGCACAGAAGCGACTTTACGACTGTTTCATGTTTTTTCCCACTACATAAATGATTTCATTCCACTTCCTGTTTCCTGTTTCCTTAAACGATACAGCATGAAGAAAGTCTCAAATTAACCCCACCCCTTGAACGCATCAGTTTCCTGGTGGGGGGGAGGGGCGGGGTTTATTTGGTGGAGGCGCCGATGATCTGCAGCAGGAACAGGAAGATCTCCACGATGTCCACGTAGATGGAGAGCGCGGCGAACACGTACTCCTCCGGGCTGATGGAGTGCTTCCTGTTCCCGATCAGCAGCTGCGTGTGGTACGCCAGGAACTACGACACACGCAGGAAACACGTTAACGACACGGGAGCAGAAGGCCACGCCCCCATCGGCCACAGCAGCGACGGGACACGCCCCCACTGAACATTCACACTCACCAACGTGAAGACGATGGCGCCGATGGCCGCGTACAGCATGTGGAGCCACAGGATCTGGAACGACACACGGCCGTCAGAGGGGGAGGAGTGTCGGATGGGGGGGGTTTGACATGGGGGGGTTTCGGATGGGGGGGGTGTGACGAGCGACAGCAGGGACTCACGTATTTGAAGGACAGGACGATGGTGGCGATGATGCCCGTCACAAAGATCACGATCCCCAGGACGCAGAACAGACCCTGACACTTAGTGAAGTCCACCTGAGAGGAGACACGCCCCCGTTAGAGCGCACACACACACACACACACACACACACACACACCTTGGTCTGGAAGCAGAAGACGGTGACGGCGATGCAGACGACGGCGGTGATGCCCAGAGCCAGGAACACGGCCTTGGTGTCGTAGAGACTGAAACACAACAGACGGTCCTGAACGCTGACCCCTACGTGACCTCTAACTGACCTCTACGTGACCTCTGGATGCTGGCAGTTACATGGGAGTACCGGTACACCTGTGTGTGCGTGTGTGTTTATATGTAAACACACTGGGTTTGTGTACCTGGCGACGGATCCGGTCATGTAGGACATGGCCAGGGTCTGGAGAGAACGTGAGAGAGAGAAGGTTTCACTACGTGAGGCTGAAGCGTTCAGCTTCAGAGGGTTCACCCTCTACCCGACACGCTCCAGGAAGTAGACCGAGCCGATTGGTACACAGGTGATAATAAAACAGAACGACATATCAGACGCTGTTCAAACAGTCTGAGGAGAGGTAAAGGTCAAAGTGTGTGTGTGTGTGTGTGTGTGTCTTACAAAGATGGCGAGCAGGATCAGGTTCCAGGGGAACTTCCTCCTGCAGGAGACACAACATTCAGTTCTGACATCACAGAACAGCAGGACGGGTGTGCGGGGGGGGGCACTCACCGGGGGCCCTTACAGCACACCAGCACCAGGTGGGTGACGGCATACACAGCGCTAAACACACACACACACACATGTGAGACACACACGTCATCCTGGCTCCTGGAGGAAGTGATGTCAGAGGGAGACTTACTACGACGCCCAGCAGATGCCGGGGTTGTCCTGCACGAACTCTCTGACGGGTTCGCTGGGAAGAAACACACCGTTAACAGCCTGACACACACACACACACACTCACACTCACACACACACACACACACACACACACACACTGTGTTGTTCAGTCTGTAAACTCACACAAACGTGAAGACGGCCACCACGCCCGTGGTGACCAGGAGCTGCGTGGCCAGAATCAGATACACCTGAAACACACAGAGGGGGGGTCACGCCCTCCAGGTGCTAACCAGGTGCTAACCACATGCTAACCGGCTAACACAGGTTAGCGCCGGTCGTATCGTCAGGAGTAAATAAACACACCGCCCTGACCTTCAGAACAGGAGCCGCTCTGACTCGGCGCTAACATAGGAGCTAATGCTAAATGCTATGCTACATGCTAGGTGTGACTCACCTTCCTGATGAAGGCGTGTCGAATGCTCATACTGTCCCAGCCCCCACCGCTCGCCGCAAACTCGTCACCTGCATCACCAAGAGGGTTCACACATTTAGCTTAGCATCAATGCTAACACAGTTAGCTTTGCTTAGCTGTGTTTAAACAGGTCCTACCTGAGCTCAGAACATCTGACGGTATGGTAGGGGGGATCATCGGGGGCATGGGGGGGTGACTGGGGTAGCCTGCTCCTGGGGGTCCACCGGGGTATGGCTGCCCTGGGTAGGGGCCCATAGGGTAGGCCCCTGGTTGCCCCGGGTACAGGGGGGCGTTGGGGTCGGTTGGGTAGGGGGCGGAGGGCTGGGGGGCGCCGTAGCCTGGGAAATTATAAGCAGGGGGCGGGTAGTTCCCATCCTGGGGCGTGTAGAGGGGGCCCCGCGTGTCGTCGTACCCTGGGGGGTAGTCTGACTTGGACATTTCACCTGGGGAGGGAAACGGAATTAATATTTATATGTAGAGAATCTGGTGACACACACACACACGCTCAAGCCAATCAGACGCCGTGCAGAACAGGAAGTGGATTCCCGGTCGAAGCGTCAGCGACCAATCAGACCCAGGAGCCGGTCACATGACCTCCAGCTCCGTCAGAGTGTTCTTTCCATCTGGAGCCCCCGGCGCCTGAAGGAGGCGTCTGTTCCCAGCAGGTTAGCGCCCCGGACACGCCCTGAAGCCGTCCAAACTGGACTGATTTTCCAGGGTTTTTTTTGGGGGGGGGGGGGGGGCTGAATGCTAACACTGCAGCCCTTGTGTTTCCATCGCTCCGGCAAATATTTGTCCAGCGTTCAGATTTGGCTGAGCTACACTCACATTTAGAGTTTTATCAGGAAAACGTTCTGATTATCAGCGCGGCGCACAAAAACAGGCTGAGGAGCGACCGCACGGGTGTCTGGGGGCAAATCCACTAAAACACACTCACAACCACTTCACACATTCATGTGTTTAACACTTCACAGATGACTTGAATGCTGAAAGAACCAGGAAGTACAGATGTGACTTTCCTTCACAATAGAAATTAGAAACACGTCATCGCCGAGGCCAAACAAGCCAACAAAGATCTGCCCCTAGCCAACAAACATCTGCCCCACCTCAACACTAAAAGTTCCAGCAGAGTTTTGTCTTTTTCCACACAAACAACACTGACTCGGCCTCTTTTTTACTCCAAAACTTTGAAGATTCACGATCTAAATAACAAACACAACATGACCTCAGTCATGACCTCACTTAAACCTCCACATCAGAAAGTCTGGACTGCTTTTCTGGGTGAAGTTCTTCTGGTTGAATTGTTTAGAAAACCCTGAATGTCCCCTGAGCTCCTCTGCACTGGGGCATTCTGGGAACGCACACAGTAAAGGAATTCAGCAGCTGGCTCCACCTCCAGCAGCCATTACATCACATCCCAGCGCCGAGCGACTGGAAACAGCTTCACACAACCTGCTCCAAACAGCTGCTCCATGGACGACGATCAATACGTTAACGCCGTGGAATCCCATCATCCTTAGCAGCAAACCAGGTCTGAGACCACACCACCACGGCGTTGTTTACTTCCACATAGCCTGACGTCATCTGACCTTCCTCCATCGTCTCAGTCAGCGCTGGCAGCGAGAGGAAAGCAGCTGACGTCACGTGACTCTGAACCGGTTTGACAAACCTTCTGTTTCCACTGTGGACTAAGCTCCTCAGGTGTGATTCACTCTCAGGTGTGATTCACTCTCAGGTGGGGAATAACATCCCATTAAGTGTCCTTCACTCAGCAGCTAAGCGTGTGAGCTGACGGTCATCAACACACCAGAGTCGTGTACATCATCACAACGCCACACCTTCTTAAGTCATCACGTCACGCCTTCTTAAGTCATCATGACGAGACGCCTTCTTAAGTCAACATGACGTAACACTTTAATAATCACGACGTAACGCCTTCTTAAGTCATGATTTAAGAAAACGTGACATTATAAATATTAACAATCAAATCAAAATCTACACCAAAATATTCTGATCCTTATATGGTTTTATGTTATTTTGTGAACTCCATCTGATTATATCGGGGTTCACCCCCCCCTCCATATGACCCCCCCATGAACAGTTATTACACAACAGGTTCTTAGTTTGAACCAACATCTATAGAGCTCCTAGCTCCACCAGCTGACCGCCACCGACCCATCGTTACGTCACGACCCCCCAGGAGGCTGTGCCTGCGTAACCATCACCACACGCCCGTCTGTGGAGGGGATCTATTTCTTTGAGCTGTTTGGCCTCACTGCGTCGGTAAAAAGGCCAAAGGTCATTTGAATGGGATCTAAACCCAAAACTAATGAACCTTTCCTCATTTTGCTAAAACAAACATGGATAATTGCATTTTGCTTCTGGAACAACTGAGTCTTATTTTCACTGCATTGGTCACGAAAACAAACTAATTAAGATTCTTATGTCTCTGACCAATGAATGAATGAATGAATGAATGAATGCTTTAATTATCCCAAGGGGAAATTATTCACCTCTGCTTACACACATGTAGTGTAAGCAGAGGTGAATAAAAATACACAAAAAATACACCAGAATACACAAGAACGAGTAAATAAAATTAACAGGGAACCACCTAGAACAGTAAAGTTAATCATTACGTCGTACTGAAGCGTACCCAGAAGAATGTGTGTCAGAAAAAAACAATTTCACGTCAAGAAAAATTGTAAAATATAAAATCTATGTCTGAAAATGTGCTAATTTTAGCTAGTTAGCTAGGCTACCAGGTATCCAACAGCTTGTTTTGTGACGGGTGCTAACTGTTGCTTGTCATTTGCTATGAAAAAAAGAAATTAAAAAAAGATTTAAGCTTTAAAGACATCATTCAACAAACATTAAGAGAAAACTTTTTCGTTAACGGTGTCAACAGTTCAGCTAACTCTCCTGGACGGTGGCTGCCGGGACAGCAAAGTTAGTTCAAACTCAATTATTTTATGTTAAACTGACTTAAAGCACCAGAAGTAAAATTAATACACATTAATTATCAATTTTTGATCATTTATAATGATTGTTTGGGGGGGGGCTTCTGCCCGGGCCCCCCTAGAGTCTATGTCCACCAATGGAGGCTACTCCACGGAGAGGCTAGCGGCTAATCGGACGCTGCTCCACCCAACCCCGCTCCCAGAAGCCCGCTCCGGATGGAGCTCAGCCCGGTCCTCCGCCGCCGGTGGCGGGGCGACACGGCGACACGAACCCGCACCGGGAGCCGCCGTGGAACGCGGAAACACGTCCACTCACCGAGAAGAAGAAGAACCGTAGACACTCACGACCCGTTCGCACTCAGAGGCAGCGACACAGTGGAGACACTGGGTGGACACGGACACGCCCTCCCTGCTGCCGAGTCCGTCGGGGAGGTTCGGAGCGACTCGGGTCCAGTCGGCTGATCCCAGGTCAGTCCCGCGGCGGTGCAGCAGCTGCGGACAGATGTTCAGCCGCACTGGGACCGGTTCCAGGAAGTGAGGAGCAGGGCGGAGTCCCGCCGAATCCCTCCTCTCACGCGCGCGCCAGACTTGGAGCCGCGCGCGCGTTTGTTTGTAGCTGTGCGCGTGCGGTGCGGCGGGTTCAGCTGAGTCATGTTTTCATGACCAGATGGAACAGCTCTTCCGTGTTTGTCTCCGCAAGCTGGAGACATGTCCATCATTTGTGACGTAACAATGAGTCAGCAGAATGTGTTTAATGTTTTGAAAACTGACGGGAAGAAGAATGTTTCAATGACATCGTTTTACAAATTGCCCGGAAGTAGAATGTTTTCATGATATAGTTTTAAAAACTGACCGGAAGTAGAATGTTTTCATGATATCGTTTTAAAAACTGACCGGAAGTAGAATGTTTTCATGATATCGTTTTAAAAACTGACCGGAAGTAGAATGTTTTCATGATATCGTTTTAAAAACTGTCCGGAAGTAGAATGTTTTCATGATATCGTTTTAAAAACTGACCGGAAGTAGAATGTTTTCATGATATCGTTTTAAAAACTGACCGGAAGTACAATGTTTTCATGATATCGTTTTAAAAACTGACCGGAAGTAGAATGTTTTCATGATATCGTTTTAAAAACTGACCGGAAGTAGAATGTTTTCATGATATCGTTTTAAAGACTGACCGGAAGAACTGATCACTTGGTTAAAGTTTGACTCCCTGGCTTCACCTTACTAAGATTTCTTTT